>NW_015166487.1:135241-151242 GCF_001447785.1 Gekko japonicus | reverse complement strand
GAGCTCCTTCCTGCTGCAAGGAGTTTTTATCACCTCTCTTTTCCCCATCTCCTGACCAGTTCAGGCCAGGTCAAAGAGGCTTTTCCTGGAGATCTCCAGGAATCTCCTTCCTGCAGACTCTCTAGCATTTAACAACTCCAAATCTCTGTTCCCTGCTTGAGGAAGGGGGAGAGCTTGACCCACCCATTATCTCTCCTGCCAGATCCATTAGCATTGGTATGAAGATGGGCTGAGGTTTGTCTGGTCAAGCAATTGCATTGACTTCCTCCTCCTCCTGCTCCCAGTTCTCTGCGGAGGGGGGACGGGACCTTTCAGTGGAGGTTTTGCTCAGGTCAAACCTTCCAGGGGGGGGGAAATGCATTTCTTCACAGGGGGCATGTGATTGAGTTAGGAGAAAGTGCCAGCCTCCACACCTACTGAGAGATAGGTTTGAGGGTCAGGGCAAGGTTTGGTTGAAGATTGTGGGTCTCAAGCAGAGACAGAAATACTAGCAATACAGTCATTGGTTTCCAGGCTGATCTGGGAAACCTGAGCATGAAAAAGAATACCCAGTATTGGGACTGAGGGGTGACTCAAAACTGGGCTAGACAAGGGTCCTGCTGTGCTCCACTGAGGCTATGCCCTAGGACAACTGACCTTTGGGCATAACATGTAATGTTATCCTCAAAAAAACATTTCTCTTGCTTAAGTAAGTAGTGAAAAAAATAGTAGTTTGCACATTACTGCCTTGAAGAAACCTTTCTGATGCCTTCACATAAATTCCTCATTTACCCTTGAAATGAACCTTCAGCAGCACACACACACACCCCTTTGAAAGCTGCAAGAATACAACCATTATTTAAAAAACAGGTCCCACTCCTGTTCTCTTTCCTGCCCCAGTCAAGTCAACAACGATCGGCAATTCTCAGTTGCGTTTTTAAAACACAAAATCCCTACATCCTTTGAGCTGTTAATTCCAGGATCCACTAGAAACTGAACAAGAGGAAAAGAAAACACTTCCATTCCTTCGACACTAGTTCTGAGATTGTCTCAGCAACATGATTTTACAATTATCTCAAGGCCCATCCACAAAGCAAGAGTGTGATGCCAAAAGTCTCAGCTGGACAATGTGAATCCTGCATCCTCCAATTCCCAGCCATTTCCACTCACTTTGCCTTGCTTAGTGCATGTCTTGATGTTCTGTCACAAAACAAGATTGTTTTCCAACAAATCTAACTAGACAACTGAATTCCAAAGACCTTGACTTGGCCCTACGCCCGCAGCAGACCAAGGTTTTGAAATCTCTTCTTCCTCTTCATCATTACCACCCAGTTGTACAACAGTTTCACAAAGAGACAGAGAGAGATGTTTGCCTTAAGGACACCTACAGAATTTGTGGCTGAAATAAGGGTTCCACCAGCAACTTCCTGGGTCATAGGACAGGCTTGTTAGCCACTATATCCCACTAGCTCCCCAGTACTTCAGAATCTTGTTGGTAAATTAATATAAAGGCTCAAAAATACACTTCCGTCTAGGCATGATCTGTGTTCCCTATCCTACAAAGGAAAAGAATTTCCTGTGATTATTCCAGAGGGATAGGTCTGTGAAGTCTCTTGCAGCAAAGCAATACAGGAGTGCCGTGGCACCTTAAAAGACTAACACAATGGTAGATCAGCATACCTTTTGTGGACTGGAGCCACTTCTTTGGATGCTGCGCAAGTATCTTTGCTATCGGTTTTCATAATTTCTACATAAAATGACAATGGAATGATGATCTGCTCATTGAATCTGAGCTCCAGTCCATGAAAGCATATTCTGGAATAAAAATTTGGTGATCTTTCTGGTACTCCCAGACTCCTTCCCACAGTAAGGGATCTGCTGCGTTCAAGCAGCCATTTATCTTGTATTTACCATTTCAGAACATGGCACTGTTTGCAGAACTCTGAGTGATCTTTCCAACAGAGAGAGACAGAGAGAGAAAGAGAAAGGGAGAGGTGGGCACCTCTGAGGGCTGTGTTGCCAGCCTCATAGCCCCATCCATCTTCACAGACATTTATAAAGAGGGTCCCTTATTAAAGTTGTATTGATCCAAGTTCTTTTCACACTCTGATGATGTCTGCCTTAGAGAGATGAGGAACAAGATGTTTGATGAGGCTGTCTCCAAATCCTGACAAAAAAGGGGTACGTATTGTTTAACCGGGAGGGGGGAATCCTACATGACCAGAATGGCAAACTTACAAGGCTTGGACAAATGTTCTGGGATCAAAAATCTACGTGATGACTATGATAACACAGCAGAGAGCAGTGGAATTTAACAATTTTGCAGCACAAAAGGACCCGACTGCTACATACATAAACCTCACCATTACGCGACACCAGCTCGCACTGTAGTTGATTGCAATTATTCAGTCGTGCCCTTTCGGCTGAGAAACCAACAAATGTTTTTAAAAATCACCTGCCTATTTCAGGGAGTTTACACTGTGATGTTTACGCAACTGGGGTATGCAGGAGTCATGCCAAGGCTTCCAGCACTGCCAGGATCCTTCAGCAGAGTGATGGTGGTTTCTGATTGGAAGATCTGCTCAAGGATTAAATGATGTCCATTGATTTCAGGGTCTTATCCTCCATGTACACAGCCTGCTAAAAGAAGTCTTGGTCCACCCAGTTATCACTATGCTGGAAATGTTAGCTTCCAAGCTGCTTTTGCTATCTAGGACTTGCAAGAACAACAGGCCGGTATGAAGAATCACAGAGGCATTATGAGGCAGTATGCCAGTGAAGTCTCTCTGTCCCAAAGCAGGAACATATGCATGTCAGCTGTGCACAGATTAGCCCACATAATCCCCCAAATGTTTCTACAGAGGACAAGTACTGGCTTTTTAGGAACCAGAGCTACTAAGAGCTGAGAATTATTCCAAGGGCTAGCAGCAAATTTTCAGATGCTTGGATGACCAAGCATTTCAGCATCTTCCAGAGCAGCAATTTGGTGGCTCAGACTTCACCAACCCAATCAATGTATGCGCAGGATTGGATTAAAATGTTGTTTTCCACTAACTGGGGGGGGGGGGAGATTTCCACCAAATCCTCCTCTCATTGCAACCCCCTTTATTAGCCCCTTGCTATTCCCAGCTGCGGTGGCTCAAGTGTTTAAGACGCTGAACTGCAGGCTGTGGAAGGTCGGTAGTTCAGCAGTTTGAGACCCGGGTGCCGCATGACGGAGTGAGCTCCCGTTTCTAGTTCCAGCTCCTGCCAACCTAGCAGTTCGAAAGCAAGAAATTGCAAGTAGATAAATAGGTACCACTTCAGTGGGAAGGTAACAGCGTTCCGTGCGCCTTGGTGTTTAGTCATGCTAGCCACATGACCACGGAAACGTCTTCGGACAGCGCTGGCTCTTCGGCTTGGAAACGGAGATGAGCACCGCAACCCTAGAGTTGGACACGACTGGCTTTCGAGTAGGGGAACCTTTACCTTTCATTCCCAGTCTCCCAGGACGAGCATTTTGAGGAGCACGGTGGTCTGCAGTGAGAGGGGGAGGCAGGAAAGTTCTGTTCCAGACATTTTGGTTTAACCCATGGAGACTATACCCGTGCATACCTTTCTCTGAGTGTCCCACAAGCTTTTGGCTGCCTACTGAAACTTACATGGGACATCTTCCACTCAGGGGTTTCCCTGGCAGACAAGGCTGACAGGGGCTGCTCTCAGGTACAGACTAACTCCTCTGGGTCTCTCTCAGCCAGGGCTTTACTGCCTGGACAAGATCACAGGACATGGCACAAAACCAACTGAGCTTCACAATGTCTCTAAAAAAAAGGGCACATGTTTTTTACCTTCAGAGATCGGGCATTTTTATCCTGCCCGACAAGCTGGATCTGCAAACACTGGGTTGGATGCAAACTAAATTTCCCCTGATGGAAGAGGGTGTAATTTCCACCAAGTTCACCTTCCTGTTGCAACCCTCAGTTTGTCCTCAGAGAATTCTCGAGGTTCCCAGGAGCAGCATTTTGGGGAGATCTGTGGGAAGCAGGAGAAGTCCCCTCCCAAGCTCATGTCTACTTTCAAAGTGCCAGAGTTGTGACGGGTTTTAAAGGTCATAACCAGCACCTTGAACTGAACTTAGACACAGTCTGGCAGACAATGAAGCTGCTTCAAAATGGGCAACATGTGTTCCTGGAGACTAGCCCCTGACAGCAACTGGGCTGCCACATTCTGCACCAGTTGTAGTTTCCAGGCTGTCTTCAAGGGCAGCCCCACACAGACTGCATTGCAGTAATCCAACTGTGAGGTTACAGAAGCCTAGATCGGCGTGGCCAGAGCAGCTGAGTCTCAGACATGAGAAAGCTGGCATATCAGATTGCAGCTGATAAAAAGCGCTCCTGGCCACCAAGCCAATCTGCTTTTCAAATAGCAAGGGAGGGTCCCTGAGCACCTCCAAGCTTTTAGCCTGCTCTGAAAAAAGCCAGTGTTACTCTATGTAGGAAAAGTGGATTCAGCCCCTCTAGGATTATCAGCCTTCTCAGCCAGCATTACGTCCTTCTTGTCTGGATTCAGCTCCAGTTTGTTCTGCCTTAGCCACCTGACCACGGCCTCAAAGCACCAGTTCAGAACCGAGAAGGATGCATCGGGAGACTTGAAATACAGAGCTGGGGACTATTTACATATTGACAACACCCAGGGGCAGTGTTCCCTCTAAGCTGAGTTAGTGTGAGCTAGCTCACAGTTTTTTACCCTTCGGCTCACACATTTTTGCCTCCGCTCAGGAAGGAGGGCTCCAGAGCAAACTAATGTATGCAGCAGCCAAATCGCTGGCTCACAACTTTAATGCCAGTAGCTCACAAGGTAGAATTCTTGCTCACAAGACTCCACAGCTTAGAGGGAACATTGCCCAGGGGTCGTTTCGTAGAAAAAGAGCTATGGGAACTCATTAGCATAACTCACTAGCATATGCCACACCCCCTGACATCACCGGAAGTGTGTCATAAGTCCACACCCCCTGACATCACCGGAAGTGTGTCATAAGGCCACACACCCCGCCCCCAACGGTCCCGGCCGCCGGCGGCCTTGCACCTCCATTGCCGAGCCCCATGAGGGGCCCGGCGGTGGACCTGCAAGGCCGGCGGGATGAGGCAGGGAGGAAGCAACTTACCCTCCCTCTTCTCCTGCCTCCTCCTGGCTGAATGAGGGCCGGAAGCGGGGTGGCTGGAAGCAGGGGGCGGGGCTTCGTCATGTGCCCCGCCCCCCGTACCTCACCAGGGGGAACTGTGATCCCCCGCGATCCCCCCCGAAATGACCTCTGACAACACCCAACCCCAAAGCTCTGGACAATCTCATTCAGCAGCCCCAGGAGAGGACCGCAGAGCGACTGTGCAAGGACAGGCATAAACAAGGCTCCAAGCTTGTGCTCATCACCAACTCCAGCTGGTTGATGAAACAGGAAAGCACAACCAAAATGGAGGGGGAGAAAATCACAACCCTACATGAGAAAGATAACCCAAAACATTTGGGGTTACCTTTCTGATGAAACAAGAACCCAGCTTATTTTCCTTGTCTTTCCTGAGCAGCCATCCTGCCTGTGCTTTTTCGGAGACGATCCGCAAACTACGCTCCGACCCAACTCTGCAGAGGAGCTCAGACTCTCCCATCCTCCATGGGTCAACAAAGCCTATTACAAGCATTTATTACAGAGGTATATTGTCACAATAGATACCAAATCCATCACTGACATTTTATATTGTGCGCTGAAAAATTCTACATCTCTAAAGATCATTCCTGCCAACCTTAGCCACCTGAAGCAAGAAATTGCAAGTAGATAAATAGGTACCACTTCGGTGGGAAGTTAACAGCGTTCCGTGCGCCTTGGTGTTTAGTCACGCCGGCCACATGACCACGGAAACGTCTTTGGACAGCGCTGGCTCTTCGGCTTGGAAACGGAGATGAGCACCGCAACCCTAGCATCGTACTCGACTGGCTTTCGAGCAAGGGAACCTTTACCTTTACCTTTTTAAAGATCATTACTGGCTACGCCAACATGAAGAAGACTGGAACCCGAGGAGGGGGGGGGGGAAATATTGCAAAGCTGGTCATTGTTTCACTGATTCCGTAAAGGTGAGCTCACTGTGCTTCCTTCGTCCAATGCAAAACTAACAGGTGAATCACTGAGGCTGTAAGGGCCAAACTGCTGCTTTCGCTTGCTGAAAAATAAAGATGAGATACACTGTCCTTCTTGCCATTATTATAAGCAGGGGCTAAAGTAACAGCTGGCTGCAGGACAGAGACCCAGGAAGGGGGAAACGCACGGCCGAGCGGCTTCAGAATCCAGTTCAGAGAGTTGCTTGGACATGCTGAAAAAGCAGATTATGAACAGCTGGTTGATATTATTCTTGCATTCAAGCAGATTATGAACAGCTGGTTGATATTATCCTTGCATTCAAAAAAAGCGGATTAAAAGATATAATGGCACCAGGCAGACTTGGAAAGAAGGCGCAGGGCTGCCAAGCTGCAACCCTGAGCTCTCTCATCTCCCTTTAAAAACCACTGATTAGGTGGGAGATGCAGCTGCCTGCCGTTTCTCTGGCCTGTGCCTTTCATCAGCTTCTGGCTGTGTCTGCTGTAGTGAGCAGGACTCCAGGTGTGCCGCACCGCAGGAGAGGAATGAGGGTGAATGGATGAAAGTGATAAAGAACAGGAGGAAAGGGGAAGATACACCATCTGCCTGCCGCTTAATTATTTACTTTAAAGTAACAGAATGACTGTTCCGGTTACAACCTGGGAACCTCACAGGGGGCTAAACTCACTTACTTTAAAAGCCATAAGCATGAGTTTGAGCTCAAGTGGAAGATGTCAAACTGTGGCATCCTGAATTGGACTGTAAAAAGAGCGGAGACAGGGAAATGTCTGGCCAAATCTGGTATTCAGTATCTGTAGGAATTAGCAGACCTCTCCAGTTCTGATCCTTTACTGCTCTATGAATTCTGCTCCTTACTATTCCACAAGACAAACAGATACAGCTTGTGCCATTTCTTTCCTGCCTTTCCTCCAAGAAGCTCCGGGTGGCATACAAGGTGTGTCCCCCCCCCGCCTTCAACTACTACGGGCTTTTGGGGCCCTGCCCCCTTTCTTAAAGGCACAGCCCCACAAGAATTTCTCCTGTAAATGCTTTTCAAAAATCATTTAAAAACATTTTTAAAGGCATGCACTCCTTTAAGCAGAGTGGGGTGCTGTAGTTGACTAATTCCTGCACTGAGCAAGGGGGTTGGAGTAGGGAACCTTTAGGATCCCTTCTAACTCTGTGTCAAGAAACTGGTCTCCTTTAAGAGTTTTTCTGCCTAAATGTTAGCTTTCTTGACTATAGAAGTCATCACCCCCACCTGCCAGCTTATTATCAGAATTGTTGCTTAGGCTGGCAGAAGTGATTAACTTGCAGCAACTGAGAACTGTCATCTAAAGTGATTGACAGCTTGCAATTTAGAGATCTATCCTGGTAACAGCTTTCTATTTGTCAGGAATCTCTTTTCGTCCATCGGCCCGAATCTCTCCTAACCGGGATCCATAAGCATGAGTTTGAGCTCAAGTGGAAGATGTCAAACTGTGGCATCCTGAATTGGACTGTAAAAAGAGCAGAGACGGGGAAATGTCTGGCCAAATCTGGTATTCAGTATCTGTAGGAATTAGCAGACCTCTCCAGTTCTGATCCTTCACTGCTCTATGAATTCTGCTCCTTACTATTCCACAAGACAAACACATACAGCTTGTGCCATTTCTTTCCTGCCTTTCCTCCAAGAAGCTCCGGGTGGCATACAAGGTGTGTCCCCCCCCCGCCTTCAACTACTACGGGCTTTTGGGGCCCTGCCCCCTTTCTTAAAGGCACAGCCCCACAAGAATTTCTCCTGTAAATGCTTTTCAAAAATCATTTAAAAACATTTTTAAAGGCATGCACTCCTTTAAGCAGAGTGGGGTGCTGTAGTTGACTAATTCCTGCACTGAGCAAGGGGGTTGGAGTAGGGAACCTTTAGGATCCCTTCTAACTCTGTGTCAAAAAACTGGTCTCCTTTAAGAGTTTTTCTGCCTAAATGTTAGCTTTCTTGACTATAGAAGTCATCACCCCCACCTGCCAGCTTATTATCAGAATTGTTGCTTAGGCTGGCAGAAGTGATTAACTTGCAGCAACTGAGAACTGTCATCTAAAGTGATTGACAGCTTGCAATTTAGAGATCTATCCTGGTAACAGCTTTCTATTTGTCAGGAATCTCTTTTCGTCCATCGGCCCGAATCTCTCCTAACCGGGATGAGTGGTTCCGGTGGTACTGGGGTACCTACCACGGTACCCACTATGGTGCCTACGAAGGTGCCCACAACGGTACCCACAACGATGGTACCCGTCCTCCCCCCGACGACTTCGGGTACGGGAGTGCCAGTGACGATGGCCCTGCTGACGACGGCGAGCCCTGGAGGACCAAATGGATGGGTCCTCGATGAAAGAGCCCTGTAAGTTCGAGACTGTGCCTTTGCATATGGGGGTTGGCGATCATTGGGAAGATTGAACTTTTGTAGTGTCACCCGGAGCTAGGTTTCCCTTGGTGTTGGGAAACCCTTGGCTCCATGGACATGATCCATATATATTATGGGGTGACAGGGTGATACGGTTCATCTCCCCTAAGTGTCGACACCATGTGTGGAACCCGAAGTGGGGAGTAGCTCCTGGTAGCGAACCAGCTCGCGTGTGTTTAGCTATGGAGAAACTCGACAAAATCCTGAGGGGGTATAGAGACTTAACACGGGTGTTTGAAGAGGAAGAAGCTGATGGACTTCCACCCCACCGCAACTCTGACTGCACGATTGAGTTATTGCCAGGGCATAAAATGCCGAAAAGGAAGCTCTATACTATGAACCCCGGTGAGAAAAAAGAGTTGCGGAAGTTTACAGATAAAAATTTGGCCAGGGGATTCATCCGGCCAGCTGCTTCCGCGTTTGCAGCCCCCGTCCTCTTTCGGAAAAAGAAAGATGGGGGCTTAAGACTGTGTACTCACTATCGTGGATTGAATGCAGTCTCTTCCACGAATGCCTACCCCATGCCGTTGATCAAAGTTCTCTTGGCTGAAGTTGCTAAGGGAAAGATCTTTTCTAAACTTGATTTGTGAGACGCTTATTTTTGTGTGCGCATACGGGAGGGTGATGAATACAAGACAGCTTTCAACACCCCCCTAGGCCAGTCTGAGTACCTCGTGATGCTATTTGGCCTCCAGGGGGCTCCTGGAGTTTTTATGAACCTAATAAATGAAGTGTTGCACAAGCACATGTTCAAAGGGGTCCTGGTCTAATTGGACAACATTTTATTGTACTCCCCCGATAAAGCCTCTCATTTGCACTTGGTGAGAGAGGTGCTACAGACATTACATAAGCACAAACTATTTGCCAAACTATCAAAATGCGAGTTCCATAAGACTGAAATTGACTTTCTCGGCTATCGCATCTCTCAAAAGGGTTTAGAGATGGACCCAGGGAAGGTGAAAGACGTGCTGGTGTGGGAGGCTCCCAAAACTCGCCGGCAGCTTCAGAGTTTCTTAGGTTTTGCTAATTTCCATAGAAATTTCCTGCCAAACTTTGCCCAAGTGAGGCTGCCCCTGACCGACTTATTGAAAACCAAAGGGAAGGGGCCAGCTGCTACTAAGCCCGGGGCAAGACTGGAGTGGGCGATCTTGCAAGAAGGGGCAGATGGCAAGCTCCATCCCCTGGCATATGTATCCCGCAAATTTAATGACACAGAATGAAATTGGTCGGTATGGGATAAGGAAGCAGGAGCAATCCGACTGGCGCTCTCCACATGGAGGCACTGGTTGGAGAGGGCATGAGTACCGTTTGAGGTTTGGACTGATCATAAAAACCTCGAAGTGCTCCACACCCCTAGCAACTTGAACGCCAAGCAGCTTCGGTGGGCTGATTTTTTCTCAAAGTTTCAGTTCACGTTGCACCATTTCCCAGGCAAATCAAACTCCCTGGCTGATGCTTTGTCCCGCCTCCAGCAACACGATAGCTGAAGGGAGGCGGTACTAGACTCCATGTTTACGCCTTCCCAATTAGGTGGAGCCGTGACAACACAACGGCAAGCGAAGGAAACCCTCCCCCTTTCCCCTCCCGCGGGGGGCTGGGAAGCCAAATTTGCCTCCGCCCTCTCAAAATCTGACGTGGAGGAAGGGAGGGCGGCGGGGGACTTGGAACAATGGGACAATGGCTGCTGTATAAAGAAAATAAACTGTTTGTTCCAAAACTGTTGCGGGGGGACGTGTTAGCTTGGCATCCTGGTGAGTGTGTGTGTGGGGGGGCTTCTGGGCTGCTTTGGTGGGCCATGGGTTGTATGACTGGAGTGAGGGAGGTTGGGAGGCCTTTGGGTAGTCAACCCCATCTTGGTAGAGAAAGAGGACATTTCTTCCTGCATTGCTTGCCTAAAGACTTGCATAAGTCCTGGAGAGGCAATCGGGTTGCCCGTTACAGGTACGTTACCTGGCTGAAGAGTAGCTCCAAGGCTCATGTCGGGTCTGAGGGGTGCTGGACAGGAGGTTTGGTCTGCTCCCGCCGTCCCCAAGTGGGCCTGTAGGGGGTTTGGCAGGCTGCCAGTATCAGCTGCGGCATCTTCAAAATGACCACCGTCGTTCTTCGCCCACCCGAAATTGGTGCACTCCCTCTCTCCATGCAGCTGAGGGCACTTGGGAGCTGCCACCGCTTCAACCGGGTCCATTGGGGTGGCACAAACAAGCCAGGAAGGCAAGTCGGCTCCACTGAAGATCTGTGCTACAACCGCTGCTGCGGTGCGCACAGATTCCTCTCCTGAGGAAAAGCCGTTCGAATGCTCTGTTGCCGCCATTTGGGTGCGTGGATGCAAAAGCACCGGGGGGGAAAGGCAAACCGCATCAACTTCTTCTTCTCCCATGAAGGGAAAGTAAAGAAGAGAAAGATTGTAGAAAGGGTAAGGGATCAAAGAAAAAGGGAAGGAAAAAGAGCTGTTTGGGTAGGAAAAAGTAGATAGAAAGGCTAAGCCCTGTCGACTGCTGCTACTCCCTAAGAGGCAGGAACAGAAACTGAAAGGAATGGGCTATTCCAAAGGCACCTGGAGGAAGGAGAAAAAAGTATTTCCTGCCTTCCTAAAGGAACTGTGGGAAGAACTCATGGAGATGTCCTCCACCTCAGAGGGAAAACACCTAAATGCCGCAGCAAGAAGGTGAACAAAGGAAGGGTCTGGCACAGCAAGGCAATGCTTCATTCAAAGGTGGCTCCTCCACTACTGCTCCAGGTTAGAGCAATGATGCAAAGCAGAAGAATGAGGCACAAGTCTTGTAACATCCACTTCAAACGAGCTTCAAACACCAAGCCAGAAACTTGAGATAATATGATCACTTGGTTGCTGGAGACTTGAGTAAATCTGCACATACTGCCTGCCTCCTTACAAATATCATGGCTTCTCTACTCAGTATACTGCAAACAAAATGCTATCCTCCAATCCTCTGAGTGCAAATAAAGCATTATCTTCCACAACAGAGCAGGGCATCATAGATAGCCTGTTTTGAGCTTGTCGTAAGCTTCCAAGGATGCATTTTTCAAGCCCTGTCTCATATTTTTAATCCCCCCCACCCCGGTAATTTTTATCCTCCAGCTTCTGGAACAGGAGCGCCTTGCCTTATCCTCTGTGGGTATGGTGAATAATTGTGCTCTCTCATCTTTCTGACAGACACTTCAATATTTGAAAACTGACAACATATCCTTCTACCGATTCTTCAGCCTCTTCTATAGGCTAAACATCCTGACAATTGCAGTGGGACTATCCCAATTAGCATTAAACTTAAAGAAATTCCGCAGAGATGCATCTTTGTGTTGTACTCGAGTCTTTTTCAGTACAAAGCAAATATTAACAGAAGCTCTTACAAACATAAGGAGCTGCAAGTTAAGAGCCAATACTGGGGGGGGGGGAAAGAGCCAATACTTGGATGGGATGGGCTGATATTCTGACTCTCATCAGTCTTAACTGGTTTGATAAGGTCTATTCCAACTGACACAGGTTCTTCAGGGCCATGGGCAGAGAAAGGTCTGCTAGGCGAGATCCCTTTAACCAGAGGTACCCAGGACCTCCTGCATGGTTGGCACATGCTCAGCCACTGAATTAGAGTGTCCAGCCCTTGAGAATTACATATGAAGCTGCCTTTTACTAGGAGAGCAGGCCTGAGTGAGCCGGTCCATCCATCTGTCTCTACAGTTTGGTGTAGTGGTTAAGGACAGCAGACTCTAATCTGGAGAACTGGGTTTGATTCCCTACTCCTCCATTTGAGGCCAGCTGGGTGACCTTGGGTCAGTCACAGTTCTCTCACAGGCAGTTCTCTCAGAGCTCTCTCAGCCCCACCGACCTCACAGGGTGTCTTGTTACGGGGAGAGGAAAGGAAGGAAGTTTGTAAGCCGCTCTGAGACTCCAAGTGAAGGGCGGGGTGCAAATCCAATCTCCTCCTCCTCCTTCGCAACTGCCAGCTGGTGAGCACGGTGCCTATGCGTGGAGGAAGCATATGCTTCCTCTCCATCACTGAAGATGCTGCTTTCTGAAAGATTTGGATCACATGGAGGGAGTGTGTGTATGTACACTTCCTGTGCGCACAGATGCCATGCTCAGGAGCCAGCTATCACATGAAGATAAGAGCAAGGCCAGCCTATTTGTGTCTGTTCTATTTATTTATTTATTTATTTTATTATATTTATACCCTGCCCTCCCCGCGAACGGGCTCAGGGCGGCTCACATAAGGCACTTAGTGCAATCAACATACAAAATATATAATACAAATTACAAAGTTAAAACAAATTAAAATCAGTACAATGGATGCACCTGTAAACTCCTCTCTTATTGCGTCGCGGGGGGGGGGGAGGCCGGGGGCTGAAAGATGTTACTCAGCCACCCTAGCGGTCTCTCTCTGTAAAAGGGCGGTGGTACTGGTGGCCGTGGTGGCTCCTACTCATAGGCCTGGCGGAAGAGCTCCGTCTTACAGGCCCTGCGGAACTGCACAAGGTCCCGCAGGGCCCTGATCTCTTCCGGGAGCTCATTCCACCAGGTAGGAGCTGCCACTGAGAAAGACGTGGCCCTCGTTGCCGCCAGCTTGGCCTCCTTAGGGTATGCTATTGGCAGCCAGTGCAGCGCTTTCAGCACAGGTCGGATGTGCTCCCAACTCGGGACACCCACCAACAACCTGGCCGCAGCATTCTGCACCAGCTGTAGCTTCCGGATTAGCGACAAAGGCAGCCCCATGTAGAGAACGTTACAATAGTCTAGCCTCGAGGTGACCGTCGCATGGATCACTGTGGCTAGGTCATTGCGGTCAAGGAAAGGAACCAGCTGCCGTATCAGCCGCAGATGATAAAAGGCCGATTTGGCAGTGGCCGCCACCTGGGCCTCCATCGTTAAGGTGGGGTCCAGGAGCACTCCCAAACTCCTAACCTCCGAAGCTGGCACCAAAGGTGCCCCATCGAAGGTCGGAAGTGGGAGCCCTAACCCCGATCCGGTCAGACTCAAGCACAGGACCTCCGTCTTCGCCGGGTTTGATTTCAGCCTGCTCAGCCTGAGCCACCCAGCCACAGCTTGCAAAACCCGGTGCAGATCTTCTGGGTTGGAGTCCGACTGGCCGCCCAACATCAAATAGAGCTGGGTGTCATCTGCATATTGATGACAACCCAGCCCATACCTCCGGACAATCTGGGCGAGGGGGCACATATATATGTTAAACAGCATCGGGGAAAGCACAGCCCGCTGAGGCACCCCGCACTCAAGCGTGTGCCTCTGGGACTGCCGTTCCCCTAACACTACCCTCTGTCCCTGACCTTGGAGAAACGAGGCAAGCCATTGAAGGGCAAGCCCCCTGATCCCCACGTCGGCGATGCCCTAAGGGTTCAGGTGTACCATACCTTTGAGTTAGACTAGTGAAGCATTCAGTTCACCGAGGAGGGACCATGGGTCAGAGGCAGGGCATCTGCTCAGCATGCAGAAGGTCCCAGGCTCAGTCCCCAGCATCGGGATCAGGTATAAGGTGATGCGAATGACCTCTGCTTGAGACCCTAGAGAGCCACTGTGACCCCGATAGACCAAGGGTCTGTCTCAGTAGATGTCAGATTCCTGTGCATCCCCAGGTGACAACCTCGGCTGGCAGCTGCTCCACAGAGAAAAGCCTTTCCCAATGATGCCAGGGACAGAACCTGAGATATCTTCCGTACAAAGCAGATGCTCTGCCATGGAGCGACAAGACAGAAAACATTGGCAGCTCGTGAAAAGTGGGAAGCAGTGCGGGCAATGGAATGGACACTGAGCAACATTTTTTTTAAAAGCTGCAGAGTTGAGTCATAAGAAGGCCAACAGCTGACCGCCAACTAATTGCCAAACTAATGTTCCTCATTCAAGGGTAGAGTCATTAAATCATACTTGAGAGGAGTCAAGAGAGGTTATGTCATATCCACTCTGACCTGGGTGGCTCAGGCTGGCCTGATTTCGTCAGATCTTGGAAACTAAGCAGGGTCGGCCCTGTTTCACACTTGGATGGGAAGTCCAGGGCTGTTATGCAGAGGAAGGCACTAACAAACAAGCTCTGAATATCCTGTGCCTTGGAAACCATACAGGGTCACTGTATATCAGCTGTGACTTGACGGTCCACATAGCCATATGGTCCACAGCTGGCTTTGTGCCATGCTAAGGACAGTGAGTGAGGACAAGGAGCTGCGGTGGCTCAAGTGGTTAAGACGCTGAACTGCAGGCTGTGGAAGGTCGGTAGTTCAGCAGTTCGAGACCCAGGGGTGCCACATGACGGAGTGAGCTCCCATCTCTGGTTCTAGCTCCTGCCAACCTAGCCGTTCGAAAGCAAGAAATTGCAAGTAGATAAATAGGGTCCACTTCGGTGGGAAGGTAACAGCGTTCCGTGCGCCTTGGTGTTTAGTCACGTCGGCCACATGACCATGGAAATGGCTTCAGACAGCGCTGGCTCTTCAGCTTTGAAACGGAGATGAGCGCCGCAACCCTAGAGTTGGCTTCGACTGGCTTTCGAGCAAGGGAACCTTTACCTTTACTTTAAGGACAGTGATCCACTGGGGGAAAAAAAAAGAAAAGCTGCAGCCTCCCTTCAGCTGCAGCTGACGCTATCGATTTGGAAAGACTGGAAGGAAAGTTGCCCATGCCTGCCTTTCTGGGCATTTATCTTAGAGGAACTCCTGACTGGCTAAGTAGACCAGATTGGCTTTACCTCCTGGCCAAAACAACACAATCTGTACACACTGCTGACCAAAACAAAGTCCATTTGGAGGCCGGGAGAAAGGGGAATGGCCAACATTTCAGCATGTGAGAGTGCTGGGTATCCTGTGGACTTTCTCAATGCTGAGCAGATTCCACTCATGGCTCCTGGCTTTGTGTGGGAGACAGAGTTCTCAAGGAGGGGTTAACTGGCATTTTGGACTGTACCACTTCAGATCACAGAATCGTAGAGTTGGAAGAGACCTCCAGGGTCATCTAGTCCAACCCCTTGCACAATGTAGGAAATGCACAAATACCTCCCCCTCACGCCCCCAGTGACCTCTGCTCCATGCCCAGAAGATGACCAAAAAACCCTCCAGGATCCCTGGTCAAATTGGCCTGGAAAAAAAATTGCTTCCTGATCCCAAAATGGCAATTGGCAATTCCCTGGGCATGTAAGAAAGAGAACTGATGCAACCTGTCAACGGGCTGGGATGCTAGTCAAAGGGAGTCCAGAACAGGCCAAGGTCAGGAGCCAAGAAGACAGTGCAAAGTCCAAAAAGCCAAGGTCAGGAGCCAGAAACACAGAGCCAAGTCCAAATCGCTAACCAGAAACATAGTCCAAAGCCAAGCCGGGGTCAGGAACCAGGAACACAGAGCCAAGTCCAAAGCCAGGGGGTCCACAGGTCTAGGTGCGAGAGCCACGCTGGAGTGGATGCTAGCAGCACGAAGCTGACTTGTTGCTTCCACGAAGAGTACTGCCCAGAGTGTGGAGTTAAATGCTGCTACC
>NW_015166487.1:127924-134914 GCF_001447785.1 Gekko japonicus | reverse complement strand
CCGCTCTAACTATCAGGAAGCTCTGCCTAATGTTTAGCCGAAAACTCTTGATTTAATTTCAACTCGTTGGTTCTGGTCCGACCTTCCGGGGCAACAGAAAACAATTCCGTACCATCCTCTATATGACAGCTCTTCAAGTACTTGATGATGGTTATCATATCACCTCTCAGTCGTCTCCTCTCCAGGCTAAGCATACCCAGCTCCTTCAACCTTTCCTCATAGGGCTTGGTCTCCAAACCCTTCACCATCTTTGTTGTCCTTTTCTGGACACATCCCAGCTTGTTGATATCCTTCTTAAATTGTGGTGCCCAAAACTGAACACAATACTTAAGGTGAGGTCTAACCAGAGCAGAGTAACGTGACACTATCACTTCACATGTTCTGGACACTATACTTCTGTTGATACAGCTGACAGAGGGTCTCCTTGCCATAATGGAATGCTCCTTCAAACAAAAAAGCCAATCAAGCGGCAAAGTGGTCAGAGTGTTGGATTAGGACTGGGACTGGGTTCATCCTCATTCAGCCATTTACTGCCTTTCTCGGTGCAAGGTATATACCATGGGGAAAGACATGGAAGGCTTTTCTACTTCAGGAACTAAATCCCTTCACATTGAAAATGTGCAGCCCAGAGACAGGTCGATTTTCCCACTGAAAAATGGGCCAGTTCCATTCGCTTATCAACCGCGTTTTGCTCTAAGATCTCCTTTTGTAAGTAGGGCAGTGTAACGTTTAAAGACCAGGCGGCGGGGGGACAACGACACACTCTCTCCCTGGCAGCTGCAAATTCAATGTGGCTTGTGTTGCAACACTCAGCCTGTCTGAATAAACCTTTGCAGAAGCACTACTGGACTGACTTCACCGGAGGTCCAAAACACAATGTGGACAAAAAGGCATCTGTGAAATGCTACAGCGCAGCTTTCAGCACACCGCGTGTGGTTTTCCGCAGGACAGAGCTTTGCTTGTGATCAACAGGAAGTTTCTTTTAAAAAATAAATTAATTAAAAAAACGCCCTCAAAATTAACTAACTGCCAACCTCCTCTGCACAAACCAGGCATTGTTGAAAGGAAGGGAAGCAAAACTTATTCATCCCCCCCCCAATGAAGTTCTGTCAAAACACCTTAAAGTGGAAATGGCGGGCAAATGAGTCTACTAGGAAGAGATTCCTAGTCAGCCTCAGTTTCTGTGATCAGAGATCTTTTAGTTGTACTGGACAGCATTTGTTACACCAAAAAACTATTCCCAAGACACCTCGAAAAGTTTATTATTCACTTCAGTTATCTTTTGCCTTTTTTAACAAACTCAAAGGGTTTAATTTTTTTTTTTTTAAAAAAACCCAATACCATAAAAACCACATCTAGAAAATTTTCACAGACATGAAAACTTATAAAAATGCAGGGCTATTTTTGGGCAGGAACGCACAGGAACGGAGTTCCGGCTGGCTCCTGAGTTGGCGACGCCCAGCAGGAACTCATTAGCATAATAGGCCACACCCAACAGCAGGAACTCATTAGGATTGGCTACATTAGGGGTGTGTGGCCTAACATGCAAAGGAGTTCCTACTACAAAAAAGACCTGGGTTTTGACAACAAACAAGGTAAACAGAATAAGAAGCAAAAGGTGGGTGTGGCTGGATAACCACACTTCTGGTAACATGTGGGTGCGGCCTAATGTGCTAATGAGCTGTGCTGTCAGGGGTGTGGCCCAATATGCTAATGAGTTCCTGCTTTTGGGTGCGGCCTATTATGCTAATGCATTCCTGCTTGCTGGGCTTTTTCTACAAAAAGAGCCCTGTAAAAATGTATAAAATGTATTCCTTACAAAAATTGCACCCTGAGCAGTTCTGTTTTGTACCACCTATGGAAGGATAGTGCAGCACCTCACGTTCCTCTTCTCAGACATTATGAACAAACGCCAGTCTGTTTGTGAGGAGAGCGGTTAATTCCCTTCCCCGTCCCCTTGAGCACGGAGCCCAGACTGAAGGCTTCATAGGAATTTTTCTATCGTGTCACAAACTGGGGCTTTTGTGACAGCCACATTTTGTTGACTTACCAAACTGGGATTGTGTTTTCTTTTGCCCACAGCTTGGGATTCTCAACTGTCCTTGGACAAGAAATAAGACTGGGTCGCCTGCCCAATGGCTGTTTGTTGCAAAGATGCTACCAGATGGAAGGGGCTGGGCAGGGAATGGAGCTCAGTCCCAAGGGAGCCTTGGTCCCCCCAAAGGCTCTTTCCCCCTGCTGCCTTCGCTGCCACCACCAAAAGAGGCCATCAGAAAAGATGCCGGCGGGAGGGAAGCGACCGGAACTCAATTAGATGAGAGCACCCCTAGACAGTTATTGCTTCACTCTCAGATTTACCTGGTTGTTATCCACACATTCTCCACAGAGTTCAGGGTAGAATACATGGCCCCAGTTTCCCCATTTCATCCTTACAACAACCCTGTGGGGTAGGCTGGCAGTGAGTGGTGCAGTCAGCCAATGAGCTTCATTGCTCATTGAGAGCCAGTTTGGTGTAGTGGTTAAATGTGCGGACTCTAATCTGGGAGAACCGGGTTTGATTCCCCACTCCTCCACTTGCACCTGCTGATGTGACCTTGGGTCAGTCACAAGCTCTGGCACAGCTGTCCTTGAAAAAGAGCAGTTTGTGTCAGAGTTCTCTCAGCCCCACCCACCTCACAGGGTGTCTGTTGTGGGGAGGGGAAGGGAAAGAAGTTTGTAAGCCGCTCTGAGACGCCAAGTGAAGGGCGGGGTATAGATCCAATCTCCTCTTCTCTTCTTCTTCTTCACGGCAGGGCCAGGATTTGAAATGAGATCTCCTTGTTCACATCCCATCCAGCAGTGACACCCACTGCCCTGAATCTGCCACTCATTCACGGAAAGTGAAGAACCAACAACCATACCTTCCACATGAATTTGCCTCTGGCAAGCTAGTGAGCTGTTATCTCTCTCACGCACAAATTGCTATGACAACTCACGAAACCAACACCACGTTTTGTCCAAGTTGTATAGAATAGCCATGTTATTAACAATTTCCCACCCCGGCTCACTGTTCTCCTTTGGATCATGGAATTTTAAAGGTCTAAAATGTATTCCCAAATTCATATACCTCGAGTCTCTTTAATATAGACGAGGCCCACCTTGGCTTAGCTGCCCCTCAAGATGAAAGCGTTTGTAGAGCAGAGATGAGGGGGAAAGATCTGTGTGAACAAAGCAGGCTCAAAGTTAGGCCCTGATGGGAAGGGCAAGTCTGATAGCATAATCACATGCCAAGTGACAAGTAATTTCCAATAAATGGCAGGCTAAACCTTTGGGAACTACGTTAGATTGGTTCAGAAAAGGAAGGCACAAGTTCTGGTTTTTGCCCTCATTTATTTTGCTGCAATGCAATTGCAGAGTTTCGGTCAGGTCATAATTGGCTTCCAGTGTTCGGGGGTGGGGGGGACTCCCAAGCACAGAGATTCCATCAGATTATGATTTTAGATACTTGGAAGAGAAACTATTAGAGATGTTCCCTCTAAGCTATGGAGCTCTGTGAGCAAAAATTCTACTTTGTGGGCTACTGGCATTAAAGTTGTGAGCAGGAGATTTGGCTGCCACATAAATTAGTTTGCTCTGGATCCATCCTTCCTGAGCTAAGACAAAAATGTGTGAGCCGGAGGCTAAAAAACTGTGAGCTAGCTCACACTAACTCAGCTTAGAGGGAACACTGGATACCATATGCCTTCCAGGAGGAACCGGAAAAGGGCGGCAGAGTAACTTCATTTTGAAAGAAAGCCTTAAGACATTAAACCTGTTCTAAGGGAACATTTGAAACCCCCCCCCCCCGTCTGCTCAAAAAGCATCCAACAACAGATGCACCTGAGTGGCCAGGCCTACCCAAACTAGGGGGGCCAGTTGACCATCTTTTGAAAAAGAAGACTGCTTTTTTTTTTAAAGCCTGCCCTTTCAAATATCCAGGTTTTTCTTCCATCCAGTTAAACTGCCTGAAGCTGCTGTAGACTAGATTTCAGAACAGCGCAGAGTGCCCAGGGTGACTTGCACTTGGGAAAAGGGCTGCACAATTTTTTAAAAAATTTGGGATTTATATCCCGCCCTACCCAAATGGCTCAGGGCATCTGACAAGCGGCAATGCCGAATAAAAACAATAAAACAATGTTATATACATAATAAAATTCGGTGCTCTACTATTCTACATTAAATCCCCCAAGATATGCAACATCCCACATTGACGGCCAGTTTTATTAAATGGCGTGAGCGCCAGGAGTGATATTTTTCCCATCTCTGCCAGGGCGGCATCTACCCCCCCCCCCAGTAATAGGGGTAGATGATAAGATGGTATCTCAGTGGCGGCTCCTACTCAAAAGCCTGGCGGAAGAGCTCCGTCTTGCAGGCCCTGCGGAACTTTATAAGGTCCCGCAGGGCCCGGATCTCCTCCGGGAGCTCGTTCCACCAGGTAGGAGCCGCCACCGAAAACGCCCTAGCCTTAGTTTGGGCAAACTTCACGTCTCAGGGGCCTGGGACTTCCAGGAGGTGGAGACTCCCCGATCGTAGTGCTCTTGGGGGAACATACGAGAAGAGGCGGTCCCTTAGGTAAGCCGGACCCTGGCCATTCAGGGCTTTAAAGGTAAGAACCAGCACTTTGAAGCGAATCCGGTATGCTATTGGCAGCCAGTGCTGCGCTTGCAGCACCGTCCGGATGTGGTCTCGCCTGGAGAGGCCCATCGACAGCCTAGCTGCAGCATTCTGCACTAGCTGCAGCTTCCGGGTTGTCTGAAGTGAGTTTGGGATGCTGAGCAGGAAGGAATGGGGAGGAGATTCGTTTTCTTTGCACTCCGGACTGAATTCTCAAGGAGCTTTCAAAGTGCCAGGGACACTGGGAAATGTAGTTTTGTCCCCACGGAGTGCTTGATTGTCCAGCCACATCCCATTTGGCTGCAACACTGAAGGGCTGGGGCCCCAACTGTCCCCAATGAGGAAACAATAAAATGTGCACACAACAGCACAGACCATTGAAAAATGTAAGCTTCTGGTTCGCACTCCTGTTTACGGGTGAGCCTCAGAGGAGCAGCAACAAGTGGCCCGGACTGAATCTCAGTCCATCCTCCATCCCGGTCGCTTTCCTTCCTACAGCGGACTTTTCCTTTAGCCTATCAATCACAGCCCAGTGGGGGAAATAGACCTCTGTCCACTGCCAGCATGAGGCCTGACTGTGCCGGGCTTGGCCACGTTGCGAGGAGCGCCATCCAGCTCCAGGGCTCCCTCTGGCTTTTCCTTCACAAACGGGAAACTCACAGGCAGCCAGAACTGTCATGATAACCTCTGCAAGCCCACTGCGCCTTGCAGAAGAGATCTGGAAAAAGAGGCAGCTGCTTCTCTTGAAGTACCGAGCCAGATGACTAATTCACACCACTGCTAGGCAGCAAAGTAGGGCTGGAGGCCAAAGCCCCGGCTGGCACCGACGAGCTAGCAGAAGAGGTCTGATTTGGTTGCAATTACCTTGTAGGAAATTACAAAACCATTCTCGAGCACCATAGCTGGGGGGGGGAGAAACACCCATGGCCCTCTAATTCCCCTTGGCACATCCTGAACGCCATTTCCTATTAGAGGCCCAAGGCGGCACTACAGTGGTGCTCCAGTGCCATAGAACTGCAGAGGAAAACTGGCTCCCTGGAAGGCGGGAAAACAGAGCTGCCTGGAAAGAGGAGCCCGTCTCACTCTGCAGCAGTTCTGGTCAAGTTTACGCATCTGGGCCCTGATTAAAAAAACACCTCGGGATTCTAAAATACCACCCTGGCACAGAAAGCTACACTGTTTGCAAAAACACAAATCAGTCAAGGAATGTGCAGGGAAATACTCCCCCCTCCCCAGCCCCAGAAAATTTTAGGTGGGGGGGCAGTGGGGGGGCATGCTTTGGGCAGGGTCAAACAACACTTGTGTACCCGTGGGTCAAGTGGTACCCTGGGTTAAAGTGAGCACAGCCCCTGCCTCTCTCCCTCTCTTGACCTGTGCAGAGGCAGGACTAGATGGACCCCTGGACTGATCCAGCAGGGCTCTCCTTATGTACAAGCGAAAAAATCATGCTGTAGGTCTGATCCGGCAGGGCTCTTCTTATGTACAAGCGAAAAAATCATGCTGTGGGTATTCTGCACAACACAGGGTTTCTCATTTCCTGACAGGAAGGACGTTCGTGAAACTGGATTGTTCTTCACTGAGATAACCTGTACCCCAATTTTCCACTTGAAAGAACACACAAGATGCCAATCAAGCAACAAAAACCTAAAACTCTCATAATAGGCAGTACACATTTAAAGGCACAGGTGCACAACAAAACCAGCTAAACCCCAGAAGCAGCACGCTGACCCTGACATCCAAGGCACCGTCGCTCAGACTGGAGCTACTCGGCACAGGGTGGCGGTGAACGACTCCCCGCTCAAAATCACTATTTTAAAGTAGCACAGATTAATATAAAAAAGGCAGGACATAATCCATAACCAGGAATTTTATTATTTTTTTTAAAAAAGGCCCCAATCAGGCATAAGTCAAAGGTAATTTAGAAAAAGTACATTTTAAAATTACACTGGATGGAGACAGGGAGACAGATAAACTCCCAAGAGGAGAGAGTTCCACAACTGGGGGCTGTGGCTGGAAGGGCCCCATCACTTAGACACAGCCCCCATACGTCAATCCAGTAAATCATTTCTCTTTAATCAGAGCAACTCTGAGAATGATAAAGAAGCACAAACTGTCTCCTAGTGATCTTTGTTGAAAACATCCTTAATGGAGTATAGGAAACTCCCTCCTCCCCCGCAATGGAAAATAACCCGCCCCATGCTCAGCTTTGGACATTCTAGCCAAGTGCAGAAAGAACACAGTTACGGGTGTCTCCTGTGGCTCTAGTGGGATGCCATCTCCACATGGCTCCTTCACTAGGGTTGCCAAACCCCCCCCCCCCGGTTTGGCAGGGGTTCCCCGCTTTTTGGGGGGGGTTCT
>NW_015166487.1:84811-127440 GCF_001447785.1 Gekko japonicus | reverse complement strand
GGGGGGGGGGGGGGGCAGACGTCCCCAACGTGACGTCATCATGTTGGGGATGCCCTGCCCCCTCCAGGAACGCCCCCCAAGGTCCCCCACTGGGGGCTAAAATGGACTTGGCAACCCTATCCTTCCCACAAGGCAGGAGGAGACTGGGCTTTGACTCTTCCCCATTGTCATTCAGGCTCCTTCTTCGGCCTGGTTGCCATGGAGATGTGGGGGATGAGAACAAGAATGTATACTTTCATTTCTGGCCACTATGCTGTTATCTGTCTAGACTTAGCCATGCCACCTTGAGACCCAAGCTGTCTTTAGTATCCTCTTTCCCCTGGGAATCCTATGCCATTAGTTAGGTGGGCTTTTTACTCAGGTGCGATTGGCCAAGAGCCGCTAATGTCTTATTTGACTGTAGTATAATTGCTTGCTTCGCGTGCTTGGCCTCAGTTCTAACAAAGAATCATTAAGAGTCTGGATCCTATTAATGTCCCAATAAACTTTAATTCTCCTGAACGACTGTTATTGGGAACTGATTTCTCCATGTGCTCTGACACCCATATCCATCCAATGAAAAACAAATCCATGCTGGCATGGGGGGTGGAGCCACCGCAGGGGTTCCTCACGTGTGGTCCCAAGCGTCTCATGTTATCAGGGATGGGTGCCCAGGAAGGAACAGTTCCATTGCTCCTCTGGCACAGGCAGCATAAGAACTCAGCCTCCCTACCACTTTCCCTTTTTGTTTACGGGACACCCAAAGCTGTTTCTACAGCCACATCTCATGTTCTCCTCCAAATGTTCAGAATCATCATGCAGGCATTCATACTGCAGGACCTCCAATAAAATTTCATTCACATTTTTCTTCACCCAAGCCAAACTAGTTTGCAGTACTTTCCTAAATATATACAGGGCTATCCAGATTTGTACTTTGCCATAACACAGATTTCTGCTTGGACTTGAACCAAGCAGGCAACAGGCTACGGGGGAGAGTGTATCTGTGTCAATAGATTTTAAAACCAAGATACTCCAGTTTGGTTTCCAAAGCTGGTTGTGATGCCCTAGGAAATCTCCATGGATCGGATTTTAATTAATGAAACTGGTACGGTGTTGTGCGTCTGCCACATCTGTGTCTCCGTCTCCATTATAGGTGTACACTGCAAAAAAAAGATGTTACAAATATGATGATATAAAGATACTTTTTGTGCAGTGTTTGTCTTATGCACATGTGCGCTCAGGTGCACCGGTAAAATACACCTTGATCCAACTGGTACAACATCAAGATTGCTTTTAATCAAGGCACAGCAGTCCTGCAGAGGTGGGGGAAAGATACTGGTGCATGGAAGGAAAGCATGCTCCAGCTTCAGAATTAATCTTGGAAATTAAATTAAATTTAAGTTAAAATGGAATTCAAGGGCATTCGGGAGCAGACTGACCCCATAGAACAATAAAAGAATGGGGGGAATCTCCTCATTCCTGGTATGGTCCTCTTTTCCAGCTCCGTGAAAGCATGCAGACATAAGCTCAAAGAACCCCATTCAGTTTTCCCACCGTCTTCAGAATCAGAATAGTTTTTGAAAGAGAGAATGCTGCTTACAGCAAGCTTTGCCTGTTTGCCAACCAGGGCTATTTTTGGGCAGGAACGCACAGGAACGGAGTTCTGGCTGGCTCCCAAGTTGGCCACACCCAGCAGTAACTCATTAGCATAATAGGCCACACCCAACAGCAGAAACTCATTAAGATTGGCTACATTAGGGGTGTGTGGCCTAACATGCAAAGGAGTTCCTGCTACAAAAAAGCCCTGGGTTTGGACAACAAACAAGGTAAACAGAATAAGAAGCAAAAGGTGGGTGTGGCTGGATGAGCACACTTCTGGGAACATGGGGGTGTGGCCTAATGTGCCAATGAGCTGTGCTGTCAGGGGTGTGGCCTAATATGCTAATGAGTTTCTGCTGTTGGGTGTGGCCTATTATGCTAATGAGTTCCTGCTGGGCTTTTTCTACCAAAAAAGCCCTGTTGCCAACAGTCATGTTACAGGCATGAGACCTTCAGGTCTTTCCCCATCCACAGAGAGAGCCAAACCAACTCCAATCTCTTGCTGTCAACTTCTGACACTTATGAAAGTAGAAAATACTGTCAAAACCCCTGTATGCTTGCCCATAACAGGTCATTTATTCCTGTGCGCTCTTGCACAAAAAATCCAGAGCCATAAAGCCACCACCGCGGCAAGGGGTGTCCATAAACCAACTTTGCAAAGCAATCTGCACTTCATGGTGGCTGGTCTTTATCATTTTCCAATCAAGACCAGTTGGCACCTAATTGATTTTGTATTGCGTCCCTTACCAGGAGAAGTGTGTTTACTAGGGCGGCACAAAGAAGGGCAGGTCTATTCTTACTGCTGTATTTAATGCTGCTGCTAATCATGGAGATTAGACTGAAACAATTACAGCAGCTAATTAAAGAACAATGCGGTTTTTGGCATCTTTTTTGCAGACAGCACTACTGGGAATTCCTAACGCGGGCAAAGCAGGGATAATTAAAAATCAAGCGCTGGTTTCCTCGCACGGGCATCTGGATCACGCTGATTAAACTGCAAACAAAAGTGCATGAAACCTCAACTCTTTGTAGTCTATCCAATTTCGCTTAAAGAAGCTTTTAACCGATTCATAGAATTCGGGAGGAAAAACACCCCAAACAGCAAATTATTTGACTGAAGCTCAGCAGACGGCCACTCCTGAATCTAGCACTCACTGCCATCCTTTTAAATGCCAAATGGTGGACATTAAGGGCAACAGAGCCACATTGTACAGCTCCAACAAGAATGGATGCATATGCCCTTTTTTGCTTTGTCTGTGGACACAGTGAGCCTGTTCGTTTCCACTGATTTTCACTGCTGATGTTCCCAGCTCCTTTCCCTTACGCAATATGGTTCCCACAAGGGCCCTTCTTCCTCTCTTGCTCTGTGACTTCACAATGGTTTTTGGATTGTCAAGGCCATGCAAAATGGCAGCCAAGATCTTGTGAGGCAGTCTTGTGAGAAGTTGACAATTTCAACTTGGTTCATTTAAATTAGTCTCCGCAGCTTTCATTTTCATATTTTTCTGCAAATCTGGGTTTTTTTGCAGAGACCTATAGCCGTGCCCTGGTTTGACTCCTCCTTATGGATATTTTGATCTGCACGGGTGGTAGGATACTTATGACTATTAGATATATGAGTGATGCAAAAGCAGGTGGCAGTTTTAACTGCAGAAGCGATACCATGTTTCATTAGTATGGGGAGAAGAGATAACTGCATCACTGTTGAGACCAATGGGATTTCAAAAAATCAAAATGGTGTATTCACAAGATTTGGTAACATCCCTAAACTTAGATCACCAGAATCTTGGCTGGATAGCATCTCAATCTCTTTCCACAAACGTTACACATATATGGTAGCGGCTTGATGACTTCCACCCTGAAGTGGTAGACTAGATGCCTGAAAGTGCTACCACAGATGGAAGATTATTGCATTCCAAGTTCCAACACTTCATAATGGGGGCAGTTTGCATTCAAGCCCCTCTCTCAAATAAAACGTTCAAGGCTGCTTGTACTTTAGAAGGATAATTTGAAAAGCAAATGATCAAATTAAAGGTAGCATAAGACAGCAGCATAAAAATGCAAACAAAACCCAAACAGCAAAAGATCGGTGCTTGCACATGAGGCTTTTGCCCGCCCACCACACATCCTCGAATGGAATCACGGGGAGCGGCGGAGCCTATCAGGGCCCAGCGACTGGCTGGCTGGATAGGGGGCAGCAGCCAGGCAGCGACCATCCCAGCCGAGGAAGAGCTCCCCACCTGCCCTTCCTCTGCGTCAGACCATGTGGGATTAGCCAGTCGCCGGTTTCGGGGCTAAGCAGGAATTTTTTTGGCTCACTCAAATTGGCCGGGAGGGAGCCTTTTTTTGCCTGCTTCACATAGTCTGGCGGGGACAAGACATGAATAGGCCTGGTAACCTCGTTAGGCCCATTCTGGGAAGCCAGGAAAGCATAGGTTTTTTGGGGGGGGTATTTGTGCTGGCAAGCACCCCTAGATATCAGCAATAGGAGGGGTCCTCAAACTGGGCACCTAGTGGGTTAGCAATCCAGGAGGCCCGGACGGGGGCCTCTTCAGGGTTGGGGGAGCGTATGTCAAAGGCTCAGCAGTCATGAGCTGGGATGTGCTCCCACATGTCCTCTACGCATTTAATGCGCAGGCCGTGACGAGTGGGGTACGGAAGGATTCTGAACCTGGCTCTGAGCTGGGGTGGGTTTGCCCTAAGGAAGCCTGCTTGCAGGCATAAGGTAACCCCTGCTTAGTTTAATTTGATATAATGGAGGCAGATCAGCTTATGCATGAATAAATACCCAGTTTAACCCATGAGTTGTGTGTGTGTGTTTCATTCGAGGGGCGGGCGGGCAATAATCCCACTTCAGCCATCATAAGAGCAGCAGTAGTAAGAAGTATATTAACTCCATAAACATACGTTATAGAGCATGTCGGGGCAATAATAAACATCATGGTAGAGATGAGTAAAATTATTCAAACCCCAGTCCCAACAAATTTACAGATTTGGCACCTGTTAAAGAGAAGGAGCTCCAGTGATAGGGGCACCCATAAGAGAATCACAGAGTTGGAAGGGACCTCCAGGGTCATCTAGGCCAACCCAATGCACAATGCAGGAAATTCACAGATACCTCCCCCCCACCCCCAGTGAATCCTGGTCCATGCCGAGACGATGGCAAAAAAACCTCCAGGATCCCTGGCCATGATGCAGCAGGAAGTTTTCTTTCTTGCATTGCCACTTCTGTGCCGGGGCTCATCTAGGAGCAGGGGCTCCATCCATTATGAAGGCTGCAGACTATACAGGGTCATACAATTGTTGAGGAAGCAGGCGATACACCTTTATTCAATACAGGAAAAACTGCGCACCAGATTATTTTGATTTCTCCATGGAGAGCCCACCACCTCCCGAGGAAGCCTGTTCCACTGAGCAACCACTCTAACTGTCAGGAAGTTCTTCCTCATGTTTAGCTGAAAACTCTTCTGATTGAATTTCAGCCCGTTGGTTCTGGTCCGACCTTTTGGGGCGACAGAAAACAACTCTGCACCATCCTCTATATGACAGCCTTTCCAATTCACGTACTTGAAGATGGTGATCATATCATCTCTCAGTCATCTCCTCGCCAGGCAAAACATACCCAGCTCTTTCAACCTTTCCTTATAGGACTTGGTCTCCAGACCCCTCATCATCTTTGTTGCCCTCCTCTGGACAGTGATCTCTAATATCCAGCCCTTCACCTGAGAAAATGTTTTTAGTTTTTATTTATACCCTGATTTTGTCCCTGATAAGGATTCAGAGTGGATTTTTACATCACTTTCAGCTCCTCCACTCTACCCTTTCGACAACAGCCCTCTGAGGTAGGTCAGGCTGAGAAACTGTGATGGGTCCAGGGTCGCCCAGAGAGCTTCCATGGCACAGCAGGGATTTGAATCCTGTTGTTGCAGGTCCCAGTCTGATACTTCCAGCATTATGTCCTGCCAATTCTCAGTGGAGGCACACAGCACAGGGCCACAGACAAACATCTCAGGCAGAAATGTATGAGCTTCAACTTTCAACAGTTCTGTTTTCCCCTTTTTGCTTTTGAGCCATGATGCAGCAGGGAGTTTTCTTTCTTGCATTGCCACTTTTGTGCCGGGGCTCATCTAGGAGCAGGGGCTCCATCCATTATGAAGGCTGCAGACTATACAGGATCATACAATTGTTGAGGAAGCAGGCGATACACCTTTATTCAATACAGGAAAAACTGCGCACCAGATTATTTTGATTTCTCCATGATTTCTTACAAGCATACAGGTCAGAGCTCATCAGTGCTCTTCAAGCTTAACACCCTACATCTTCTCTGGACTAGCAAAGTTTGCTTTTTATTGAAATTAAGCCTCTCCCTGTTTTTTGTTAGGTTACCTGAGTGTGTGCGTGTGTGTGCGGGGGGGAGGGCTCAGTTATGAGAGAACTCTTCTCTAGGGGACACATCGGTTATCCTGCACCTTGCTTCAGAAACCGATTCTAGGACACCAGATGGTTAGACCTCACCTGCAATTTAGTATTAGAGGAGATTCTCTTTTTCTAACTAGAGAAAAAAGAAACTGACCTACATCAATCTACCGGGAGAATAGCGATGAGAAGATTTTTCACTGCACGGCCGTACAGAGAAACCGGCAGAAGGACTTCGATTCTGAAATCATTTCCACAGCCCTCAGCAAATGGATTTTCATCTGCCTTTTAAAGATCAAGCCACACAATCCAGATCAAAGAGAGCTACAAGCTGAGAGCTGGCATATCCACAGATGACACAAGCAAGACAGCCAGGGAAGGATGGCAGGTTTTCCTTTGAGAAGAGGCATGGAAATTCTCATTCCACCTTTCCCCCGAGGAACTCACAGTGGTGAATACGGCCATGGAACAATCTGAGGTCCTGTGCAGCCACATAGGGAGTCACACACAGGGAGAGCTAAGCAGGTCTGACGTGGGAAAGGACACAGGTTTGTAATATTATGAATGGTGCAGAGGAAGAAAAGGGACACCGATGAAAGAGAAAAGCAACTGATCAGCAGTAGATGCAGCACAGATGAAATACTTCTGCAGGCAATATGGAATCAAGCTGTATGGAAACATAGTAGGGGCTCCAAGAACCCAATGTGGAGGAACGGAGAATTCCGTGATGTACCAAGGGAGAAAACAGAAATGTTCAAGAAATGGAGGCAAGGACATACCTCTAAAGAAGAGTGCTTGTGGGTTGCTAGGCATTGTAGGTCAACCACCAGAGAAGCCAAAGCTCACAGTGAGTTAAAGCTGGCCAGGGAGGCTCCTTACCACAAGAAACTCTTCTTCAGACACACGAGGAACAAACACAAGATAAAAGAGGCGATGGGCTCACTGCTGGGTGAAAATGGAGAAACTCAGACAGAGGACAGAGAGAAAGCAGAAAGGCTCACTGCCTATTTTGCCTCAGTTTTTCCCCTGAAGAAAAGAACAGGCTCATCTAGAGATGGTATGAGGCAAGGCATGGTGTCCGGGCTGCTGGTTGACATGGACAGAGAGGTAAGCTGAGAAGTACCTGGCTGCCGTGAATGAGTACAAATCCCCCGGGGCAGAGGATATGCACCCACGAGTGCTCCAAAGAACTTTCTAGAGAGCTTGCAGAGCCTTTGTCTATCATCTTCCAGACCTCTTGGAGGACGGAAGACGTGCCACAAGATTGGAGAAGGGCAGATGTTATCCCAGCTTTCAAAAAAGGGAGGAGGGACGACCCAGGAAACTAGAGGCCAGTTAGTCTGTCCCTGGGGAGATACTGGAGCAGATTTTAAAGGGATTGATCTGTGAGCATCTAAAGAACAACTTGGTGATCCGGAGAAGTCAGCATGGATTTGTCCCCAGCAGGTCCTGCCAGACCAACCTCATTTCCTTCTTTGATCGAGTGAAGAGCTTACTGGATCAATGTTGTTTACCTGGATTTCAGTAAAGCTTTTGACAGGTTTCCCCAGGATGTTCTGATGGGTAAACCGAGGGACTGTGGACTGGACTCTAGGATAGTTAGGTTGATAGGTAACTGGTTGGAGTTACCTCAGAGAGTAGTTGTCAGTGGCATTTCATCTGAATGGAGGGAGGTGTCCACAGGGCTCGGTTTTCAATATTTTTATCAAGGGATGAGGGTCTGGCGGGGCTACTTATTACATTTGCAGATGACACCAAATTGGGAGGCGCAGCGAACACACCAGAAGACAGAGATAGAATCCAATGAGATCTGAACACACTGGAAAAGTGGGCGGATGTGAACAAGATGCAATTTAACAAGGATAAGAGCTGGGTTCTACAGCTGGGTAACAAAAACGAGAAACATGCATACTGGATGGGGGATACACTTCTGGGTAGCAGTGTGTGTGAACAAGATCTTGGAGTATGGGTGGACCATAAATTATATATGAGCAGCCAGTGTGATGTGGTGACAAAAAAGGCTAATGCCATCTTGGGGTGTATCAACAGAGGCATAACATCCGAATTACAAGATGTCATAGTCCCACTGTATACTGCATTGGTCAGGCCACATCTGGAGTATTGTGTGCAGTTCTGGAAGCCTCACTTCAAAAAGGATGTGGACAGAATGGAGCGGGTTCAGAGAAGAGCAACGAGGATGGTTGGGGGCCTGGAGACCAAGCTCTATGAGGAACAGCTGAGGCACTTGGGAATATTTAGTCTGCAGAAGAGGAGGTTGAGGGGGGACATGATAGCTCTCTTGAAGTATCTGAAGGGCTGTCACTTAGAGGAGGGCAGGGAGCTGTTCCTGTTGGCAGCAGAGGAGAGGAATCACAAGAATGGATTCACATTAAGGGCAGGAAGGTACCGGCTGGATCTTAGGGAAAACTTTTTTATAGTCAGAGTTGTGCAACAGTGGAATCAGCTGCCCTAGGGAGGTGGTGAGCTCCCCCTCCCTGGCGGTCTTTAAGCAGCGGCTGGATGAACACTTGTCAGGGATACTCAGGGCTATTTTTGGGCAGGAACGCACAGGAACGGAGTTCCGGCTGGCTCCCAAGTTGGCCACACCCATCAGGAACTCATTAGCATAATAGGCCACACCCAGTGGCAGGAACCCATTAGGATTGGCTACATTAGGTGTGTGTGGCCTCACATGCAAAGGAGTTCCTGCTCCAAAAAAAGCCCTGGGTTTTGACAACAAACAAGGTAAACAGAATAAGAAGCCAAAGGTGGGTGTGGCTGGATGGCCACACTTCTGGTAACACAGGGGTGTGGCCTAATATGCTAATGAGCTGTGCTGTCGTGGGTGTGGCCTAATATGCTAATGAGTCCCTGCTGGGCTTTCTCTACAAAAAAAAGCCCTGGGGATACTCTTGGCTGATCCTGCACTGAGTAGGGGGTTGGGCTAGATGGCTTGTATAGTCCCTTCCAACTCTGTGATTCTATGATTCCTCTGCCAAAATGTGAAGCCATGGGCCCTGGCCTTCGATGGGAGAGTAGAAACATTTGTGGAGGATCAGTTGTTAGCCAGGTGGGTGACACAGAACCTCCATGTTCAGAGGCAGTCATCCTTTTAATACCAAATGCTGCAAACACTCAATGGGGAGATTTCTCATCTTCAGACCCTCCTCGTAGGCTTCCCAGAAGTATCTGGATGACCACATGTGGAAACAGGAAGCCAAACTAGATGGACCCTCTGGAAGATGCCACTATAGAGGGATCTTGTCAAAACCATCAACCTCTTCCAGGCGCAGATTGTCTGCTTTTCATTCACTTTACCTGCAGAGGCAGTCCTAACTCAACAGATATTCCAACTTTCCCTCCTGCCTAGGCACTGGGATGAAAACTCTTTGAAACTAAACCAAATATTTCAAAAAACTGAAAAATTGCCCTGTGTTCAGTATATTTGTTTCTGGGGGAGCAATATTCCGTGCAGTAGTGGAGAGAAAGGGGGGGGGCAAAGGGTCAGCTCAGCTGCTCCAGGCGAGAAAAAACCCAAACCCTCACATTGACGTTTCCAAGGGAATTCCTTCTAGCCTGTCTGCATTCCTCCAAAGAGCGAAGCTGTGACCTTTGCTGTGCTGCTGCAGAAATATATGAGCTTGTGTGTGCCTGTTTTCTATTTCGGCTTTATCTTTTTAAAGGACAGAGCTGCAGAAGTTCCAGAAGTCAGAAGGGCATGCAGAGAAATCCATCTGTAATTCTACCATGGCCAAGGTCACTGTAAAGTCCATATTTAACTGATTACCCAGGAACCGACATTATCCCTAAAAGCAAGGGCTGGGACCTGGTACTGTGCAGAATATAAATATATTCTCTCAAGTGATATGCTTCCTTAAAATACCCCCTCTGAAATGCAGATACCAACAACAGATGCGTCCACTTCCTGCTCTGATTTTGCTATACAGCAAAACACTGAAGCGACGAAGCTGCCTTATACCGAGTCAGACCATTGGTCCATCATGTTCAGCATTGCTTGCTCTGACTGGCAGCAGCTTTCCAGTATCTCAGGCCATGGAAGGCCTTTCCCAGCATTTTGCCACCTGAGTTCCTTTAATCAGAGATGATGTAACCTGGGACCTTCCACATGCAAGGCAGGCTCATCCCCATAAGATATCCCTTCAGTACTACCATGATAGGAGCTGCGGTGGCTCAAGTGGTTAAGATGCTGAACTGCAGGCTGTGGAAGGTCAGTAGTTCAGCAGTTCAAGACCCGGGTGCCGCATGACGGAGTGAGCTCCCATCTCTAGTTCCAGCTCCTGCCAAGCTAGCAGTTCGAAAGCAAGACATTGCAAGTAGATAAATAGGGACCACTTCGGTGGGAAGGTAACAGCGTTCTGTGCCCCTTGGTGTTTAGTCATGCCGGCCACATGACCACGGGAACGTCTTCGGACAGCGCTGGCTCTTCGGCTTTGAAACGGAGATGAGCACCACAACCCTAGAGTCGGATTCGACTGGCTTTCAAGCAGGGGAAACTTTACTTTTACTACCATGATGAGAACCTGTGATGTGGTGGTACTTTACAACACAAGAAGCAACTGATGACCAATCCTGTACCATGTTCATTTAGGAAAACCATACTGACATCTACAGTTCTTAAATACTATATCTAAAACAGGCAATATTGAGACAGCATGGACAATATCTAAAAGTCAGAATAGGACAATGAGCTAGAAAAAGCAGTCATTCTTTTTTTAGCATGGCTTCAGCAAAAATCTTTATGAGAGCACATATGTTCAGAATGCAGTCCTAAATCGTTCTATTGCATTGTGGGACTTACAGCCTGGCTCAGTGACGAAAACCAAAATATCAAAACAATTAACGCAAGTTATAAGACGTTAAAGATGAACATATAGAAAGCTAAGAGAGCTCCTTCCTCACGTAGGTGACGGAACGCTTTCCCAAACAAATACCTTCATGCCTGAACCACACAAGATTAATTGTATTTTTGCAGAAGCCAAAGGGGGTGGTTTGCCAACCCATTCATCAAAGGAAACAGAATGCTCAAGAGCTCATATGAACAACAGGCCAGCTCCATAAAACAAAGGGCAAAACCACCAACAGAGCTGATATTATTTATTAGATCTCTAGTTAATCTGAATAAAGATGAGCTAGGAGCTCATCATTCAAGGCCCCCCCCCTCACTGTGGATCAGTGGAGACTCCTTGGCCCTGCCGCGTGCAAAACATCACAAGGATCTGCACCTCTTATGCTGAAGGCAACAAGGGAATGGCAATGTCAGGTCCCCACAGCAAACAACGTAGTACTCACTTACTAGAAGGTTTTACTTTATTGAAGCCATGAAGCACTTGAACAGGATCACTGTTCAGAATAACGAAAAGCCAAGAAGCATGAAAGGTTAAAGCAAGTTCATAATCATAATAGCCAATAAACATAGTTCCCGCGCGAGGCCAAGAGGTCCCGCGTGCGTGTAAACCTTGGGAAAGCAACTGCCACCTAATTATAAATAGGAATGCTATTCCCACGGCTTCTGGTAATTGAAAGACAAAGCAAAGCTTCTCTGCCCGTCCACCTGTGGCCTTGGTGAGATAGCGTTACATGAAAGCAGGACTAGTGTACTCTGAAAGGAATGCTCAGCTAATAGGGAGATGTGCGCATGACAACTCTACCGCATCTACGGAGGGGGGGGGTGAACTCAGGGTGATCATATACACATAGAAAAACCTTTGGCAGCTTGCTAACAGGCAAGGAGGGTCAAATTCACCCCGGAGGGTCCACTGAAGCTTCCAAATAAGCTTCCAGCCTGCTAGCTGGGTACTATGGGAAGTGGCACACGCATTGGCAAATTCTAGACCTCAGCACAACCTGCATCCTTCTCAATGTAAACTCCAAGGCTTCGTTTGCATTAAGCCTGCACAAAGTGGTCTTTACTATGAAGAGAAGTCTACAGTACAATACCTTGCTGGTAATTTTTCAGTAACAGGGAGCAGATATTCCAACACCACACATGTCAAAAACTGGTAATTTCAAATGCGAGTCCGCACCAAGTAGGGCTGCCAAGTAGGGGCGGGTAAACCCCCCTTCGGAGGCCCGATTTCCGCAGCCGCAGAATCGGGCACCAGGGGGAACTCTGCCCCCCGAAGTGCAGCGTAGCTGCGTCACTAGAGGTGACGCAACCACGTCAATCACGTTGGGGGCGTGGCCCCGATCGTCGGAGGGAAAACTCTATGGTTTTCCCTCCGACGATCGGGGCCACGCCCTCACCGTGTTCGATGTCGAGCGTCACTTCCGCTGACATGCTGGCTTTGCGCGCATCAACGGAGATCTCCCGGAGGCCAGCGAGGCTCCCCTGCCAGTAGGAAAAATCAACTTGGCAACCCTACTACCAAGCAGTGTGTGCAACAAAGCCATGTAAGGGAGGGTAGAGGGAGAGCCCAGGAGCTTATGCACAACCTCCCCCCCCCAGCCCTCCCCTCTTCCCTTGCCAGCAGACACTATATGCTGGACAGCCTCTTTTGAAAGAGTGGACTGAAAGCTGGATATGATCTAGGAAGCCTTCTGTCCTCTCATAGCTTCAACGAATACGTTAAGACTTTGACCCTCTCTCCTTTACAAACAAGTTTTCGGGGGAAATGTTTTTATTGCCCGTACACAGCTTACAAAGGTCATTTCTTAGAGGGCAGGTGATTCTATCGGGGCACACCTTAAAAGGCCCTGATCCAAGGTCTAATCAATCTCATCCCTTGATTGGAAGGGACTTTGCACCAGAGGCAGTGAAAACTTTCCTTTGTGGTTAATAATGTCTGGTTAAAAGCCAGCAGAACAGGGGTGGGGAAGGGACCTGGAAAATTTTTCAGAATTGCTCACAGAATATTTTTTTTAAGTGCCACAGAAATCCTAGATTTCCAGTACTTGGCTGGAAACGGCCATGGACACAGGGTGGTGCCTCTCCATCTCTACAGTGAAATCCTCTACAGTGCAAAATATTGTGAAACCAGGTTCAATTTTATACCAGAAGTAACTATGGCGACTGCATTCAGGCTGCACCTCCCTGGCAATAACCAGCTGGTTAGAGTTTCAAGGGCTGAGATATTCATTCCCTCCACCAGTCAGGGCTGTTTCTAGCCAGTGCTCCCAAGTGACACAGAAAATAGGTGAATGTGGCCAGCAGCAACTCTATAAGCCCCCCTCCACGGAAAGAGGGCGGTTGGTTCCCATCCCCCAGGTACACATCCTCTGCTCCCTTCCTAGAAAAGGGGAGAGGGGCTCTGTTTTCACACTAACCAGATGCCATGAGAAGGGTTTGTCCTCTGTCCTTACACAGGTTTTGCAGACCCTCTGGAGAACATCTGCTGATCCCCAGGGCCCCTGGAACCCCAGCTGGGGGAGACGACAACACACTGTCCGATTCCCCATGCATTCGAAATAAATCCACGGTTGATGAACAAAGTAGAATTTATTGTAAAGCTATGGTTAGATCAGGAACACAAGAATTGTTAGTAATGACTACAAGTCTCATAGGGAAACATAATAAAGGAACTTGAACCAGGTTAGAGCCAATGAGCCCAATTCCCGCTGGCGGGAATGTAGATAAAACGAGCGCCCAATTCCTTGGGAACCCAACGGTTCTACAACATAAACACAAGTTCAGTTTTCAGGCATCAAATACATAATAAGCAGAGCAACGCCATAACTCCTTCCCACCTCCAGCTGTGTGACCTTGAGCAGTTCCGCAGCGTAGCAAGCAAAGACAGTAAACACCTACTCAGGAAGAAACATGGGGGGGAATGACCAGAGCATAAGGTAACATGTAGAATAGAGCACACCACTCAATGGCAGCTTGCTGACACACACACAGAGAAACTGTGCAACGTGAAAACACCCGACCAACACCTGTACAGAACCAACAGCCAAAACTGTTAACAAGTTATATAGGTAAAGGTAAAAGTTCCCTTGCTCGAAAGACAGTCGAGTCCGACTCTAGGGTTGCGGTGCTCATCTCCGTTTCAAAGCCGAAGAGCCAGCACTGTCCGAAGACGTTTCCGTTGTCATGTGGCCAGCATGACTCAACACCAAGGCACACGGAACGCTGTTACCTTCCCACCCAAGTGGTCCCTATTTATCTACTTGCAATTTCTTGCTTTCGAACTGCTAGGTTGGCAGGAGCTGGAACTAGAGATGGGAGCTCACTCTATCATGCGGCACCCGGGTCTTGAACCGCTGAACTACTGACCTTCCACAGCCTGCAGTTCAGCGTCTTAACCACTTGAGCCACCGCAGCTCCTAACAAGTTATACATTAATATAAAATGAAATAAAGTCTTATTCATAACTTGAGTTCTACAGTTCTGTAAAATGGGAACAATGAGGTCCTATTTGAAAGAGTTCCATGAAAAAGAGGCAGAGCGCTGAGGTTCCAATGCAGACTGCCTAATCTGCCTTCTCCCGGACCGATGGAACTGACCTTGCAAAGTGCAAGCCCTCCCCCCTTTCCCTCAAGAGAGCCGTTTTCACAGAGGCCTGGGCACGGCTTCAACAGGATCATCTCAAGCCACAGGCTTCTAAAGGCTGCTGTACAAGCAACTTGCCCAAAGGTCACATTAGAATGGCAACGTTCAACCAGGATTTAAATGGCACCCCAGCTCCAAGTCCAAATAAGATGATAATATTCACAGTTTAATATCGTTCTGACAGTTTTTAAAAGGTCAGAACTGTGAAAGATGCTGTATGTGCTCAAACTCTTTGATCAGGATAAATGAATTCAGAAAACTTCGCCAGTCATCAGTTTGTTGCCCAAAATAAAAGGCGGTGACCTCCATTTATTCCAGCTGTCAAATGACGTATTTGTCTGGGTTTCAAAGTCACAAGAAAAAGAAGAAAGGAAAAGGCAGATTTTAAAGGTCATTTACTGATTAAAAAACTAATTGGGTTTTTTTTGTTTTGTTTTATTGTTGAGACTTGGGATCTAACTTTGGATGTCCCATTAGAATTGTGCCAGTGCTCAAATCCTCCGCTATGAATTTCTCACTAGTGGTAGCAGCAGTCAACAAGTAGCACCTGGCCAGAATGATAAACTCCAGTTTTACTCCGGAGCTCCAAAGCAGACCGGACTATCCCCTCTATCAAACTACATTCAGAGGTGCTCCAGTGATAAACATGACATCAGGGTCAAGAATCCAACCCATTGGAAGAAGGGTCATAACTCTGCCTAATTAGAAATCAGCTACTTAGAAATTATTTGGCCACAATTCCCATCAGCACTAATAGCAGTCTGGATTTATGTAGCAGAAATCACATTTTTTCTCTTGACAGCAGAAAAAAAGTACAATAAGGATTCTTTTCTCTAAGGCATGGCATGGAAAATACTTTCTACCAGGGCTTTTTTTGTAGAAAAAGCCCAGCAGGAACTCATTAGCATAATAGGCCACACCTAACACCAGAAACTCGTTAGCATATTAGGCCACACCCCTGACAGCGCGGCTGCGGGGAGCCCGGGCAAGTCGGCCCTTGGAGGGAAGGCTTGCCTGGGTGCCCCGCAGCCAGCCCTTGCACAGGCCGGGGAAGGCACGGGGAGGCATTTAAATGCCTCCCCGATCCTTCCAGGGGCCCCCCGGCCTGCCCGTCTTGGAGTTGCTGGGAGGGGGGTCACTCTCCAGGCCTTCCTTCTGTAGATAGACACACAGAGGTTTTAGCTGTAGTGGGCGTGGCCAACTCTGAAGCTAGCCGGAACTCCGTTCCTGCCCCAAAATAGCCCTGCTTTCTACAGTACAGAAATTTGGTTTTAGAGGACCACAAACATTCTGCATCAATGCTGGGAGAGATGGAGAGCTAATTGAAAAGGCTGCTTCACATATTATTTGGTGCGAAATGTTTCATGGACACAAGGCAGCTAATTCCAGCTTCCAAATGTATGATCTCATAATAAAATATATGCAATTTAGGATTACACGTAAAAATTACTGTATACATTACAAAAATCTTTTTATAATAATTTTATTGAGAATTTTTTAACAAAAGATAAAAACTAGCAAAGGCTAATAAAAATAGAAACTAGAAAGTAAAGAAATAAGGAAAGCGATTACAGAATTAGAAAATAAAGAGAAAAAAGAGGGAAGGGACCATTAAGGGATATAAAAGAAGGGAATTCCGATTTTCTCTACGACGAATACAATCACAAAATTATCACTTACTCTGTAGTTACAAAGGGGAAAAAAGTGATCTTTTTTCTATTAACCAATTTCCCCCCTTTAATCTTCAAAACCTCAAATCATCAGTTCATTTTTTCCCTGTTTCGTGTAAAAAGTCAATCGGGGTATATATTATCAAAACCTGTGATCCCCCCAAAGTCTAGAGTATCCCAAATGCACCTTCCTCACCAGCATGACTATCACTGACTGCAGAGTTGCTGCTCAGCAGACGGCCATTTTCCTTGTAATTCTTTGAAGAACAGCATCTAGTCAGACTGAGGCGGGTGGGGCACTGGAACACCTCCTACAATTGGAACAGATGAAGCGGCTGGCCATGCGCCGGGGATACATGTTATGTGGCCATTCTGGTGTGACCTCCAAGGGTGTCCCTAAGGGCACTGGGACACATAGTTTTAAAAGTGCTCTGGACCAGCTGGTAAGATGGCTATTACATTCTCTGTCTCTCAAACTGGAATAAAGTGAATTACGATCTAGTGCTATCCGGGTGAGATCCCCCCATCCTCACCTCCAGTTAGCTATGTAAAACCAACAGGAATGAACCTGCACACCCTCTTAGGTTTGCCCATCAATCTTTGCTAGCCACCCCTCCCTTTCAATTATCATCCGACTTTCAGGGTTCGTTTCGTAGAAAAAGAGCTAGGGAAACTCATTAGCATAACTCATTAGCATATGCCACGCCCCCTGACATCACCGGAAGTGTGACATAAATACTTGCAGAGTCAACCCTGCTTAGCTTCCAAGATCTGCAGTTCTTGAGCTGATGGGGACCTCTGGACAACCTGGACAGGTGGCACGCTAGTCTTAGTGGACTATACCTCCCCTCAAAAAAAACAGTGCTTTTTAAAAAGTATGATGGCCAATGAGGGGCCCGGCAGTAGACCTGCAAGGCCGGCGGGAGCGTGAGGAAGCCCTGCGAAGGCCCTCCCTGGCCCCAGGCAGGCAGCAGTGGGGAGAGGCGGGGAGGAAGCAACTTACCCTCCCTCTTCTCCTGCCTCCTCCTGGCTGAATGAGGGCCGGAAGCGGGGCGGCCGGAAGCAGGGTTCGTCATGTGCCCCGCCCCCCACACCTCACCCGGGGGAACTGCGATCCCCCCCGAATCTACCTCTGTCGACTTTGACCAGCAGTGAGGCATTCTCCATAGCGGCTTCAGTCTCCTGGTGACTGTGTGCCAGGTTCTTCCTCTTCTAGCCGCCCAAAGCACAATTTGCTCTAAGATTTTGCTTTTTCAAAGGGTGTTTGCTTAAAACGATCTGCAGGGCTGTGAGAAACTGAACTGTTGATCACAGGAGAAAATATCTTAACGACACTTGCTTTGGACCAAGTTTTTAGACTTGGCATTATTAAGTTTTGTTATTAGGTTCTTAGCACCTCTTCATTCTTTTTCAGAAGTGCAGGATCAAAAGTGACCAGGAGCAGCAGAGGAAAATATGTGGTTCAAAATGGATGACCTCTGCCACATGTTCTCAGGTTCTGACCAAGCAGAAATAGCTGGACTGAACGCAAAACAAACACATATTTAATTTAGTCACAATTTAGCCAGTTTGCTTTTAAGTCCCCTTAAAAAGAACATCCTCCTGTCCTTTCCAACTGCAGGACTCCCCAAAGCTCAAACAGTTCTGAATTTGAGAGGTCACCCGAGTGATAACATGACTGGAAAGCAGCTCATAAGAGACATCTTTCACAAAGGATGACCTCTGCCATAGTTGCAGTTCTTGGTTCGTGCATTCACTCAGTTTCTTCAGGAGAGAAACAAAAACAGATGTGGCCCATCAAGCATCATGGAGACTTCTAGGTGCAAAAGACATCTTAGGATGCACCAAAGCCACTGGGACATGGACATCATAATGAATCTTCCTTGGAAAATGTGACAAACTGGAGTTCACTAACCAGCAAGTGATGCTGAGTAGCAACCTGCCTCCCAGCTGGTGTGATACTACAAACACTCCAAAGTGTATACTGAAAATTTTTTAAAGGATATTTGTTCTCTCTACTGCAAACATTGGCTCCATTGAAACAGAATGTTCCATAAATATTTAATTTCCAACTACCCCCTGTTGCTTGAACAAAACAAGTGGAAACTGAATCAAGCATACCTTTCTTTAAAGGTACGCAGGCCAAAAAATGACAGATTATTATAATCAGAGCAAGGATTTAACCAGTGAGAGATCAGTATTTCAATTTATAAACTTGCTTTTCTACCATATGGATTTCAAAGGGCTTAAAATAAAGCATTAAAATAAAACATAAACACTGTTCTACAAAACGATGCACAAAATTGATTATGCTGAGTGAAAGAATGAAAGCCACAAAGATTGGAGAAATCACCACAAGCTGTTTTAGTGCATTAATGGCTATCTTTCCTTATGGAATTTCCACCATGCCTATGGCAAACAGGAAGCTGTGGCTATTTCTTGCCAGTAGCCTTTGAAAACCAGTGGAATGAATTTAAGGGCCATCTTCACACTTTCAGTACTGGGAAACAGCCAGTCTTTCATAACTTGCTTACCACCCAGAGTCAATGTCTTGTCACAGTAACTACAAAAATGTGATAAACATGCCTTTGGACCCACAAATGTCCTCAGAGCACCATATGAGTTTAGAACCATAAAACTAATCATGTCCTAAAAAAGCAAAACAAACCATTAACCAAAACCAAACCAAAAAGAAGAGATTGGTTTTATACCCCACCTTTCACTCGGGAGTCTCAGAGCGGCTTGCAAAACTCCTTTCCCTTCCCCTCCCCACAACAAATGCCCAACAACTAAGCAGCTAATGCAAAAAAATGAACCCACAAACTGAACACTGATGACGACAATCATACACACAGTGAAGCAAAATCCTTTTTGCTTGTGAAGTTTATTAAAAGGAGTAAATAAATAAAAGTAAATAAAGACATTCTGAAACTGGTTCCTCATAATTGGGGCATATATGCAGGGCTATTTTGGGGCAGGAACGCACAGGAACGGAGTTCCGGCTGGCTCCCGAGTTGGCCACACCCAGCAGGAACTCATTAGCATAATAGGCCACACCCAACAGCAGGAACTCATTAGGACTGGCTACATTAGGGGTGTGTGGCCTAACATGCAAAAGAGTTCCTGCTACAAAAAAAGCCCTCCGTTTTGACAACAAACAAGGTAAACAGAATAAGAAGCAAAAGGTGGGTCTGTCTGGATGACCACACTTCTGCGAACATGGGGGTGTGTGGCCTAATATGCTAATGAGCTGTGCTGTCAGGGGTGTGTCCTAATAAGCCCATGAATTTCTGCGGTTGGGTGTGGCCTATTATGCTAATGAGTTCCTGCTGGGCTTTTTCTACAAAAAGAGCCCTGCATATATGAATTTAGGAATGATCACCACAGTATGTGAGCTTAGGACCTGCGTACTTGCTGGACTACTTCGCACAGAGTGAGCGTTCAAGAGGGGGCTGCTTACATTCCCGTGGCCAAGGGAGGATGGAACGGTTGTGGTCCTTTTCAGCAGCAGCCCCACTCCTTTGCAATGGGCTGCTTAGACAACGTATTCATTTAGAATTTGTAATGCTATTTCTCCAGACACCTGCCCAAAGCAGTTTGCAAAATAAAAATAATAAAGACAAAACATTAAAAGATATTAATTACAATCCAGCATTAAAAATCCAGCCCAGCATAAAGTTTCCAGACTAAACTAGTGGTAAAAGATCAACTAACCCCTTACTTTAAAAAGCCTGAGTGAACAGAAACATGTTGGTCTGGCGCCTAAAAGAAAGCAATGGGGAAGGCCAGGCGAGTCTCAAGGGGAAGGGCATTCCAAAAGCGAGGTGCCACTACTGAAAAGGCCCTGTCTCCGGTTGCCACTCACTCCAGCTCTGACGAGGGAGGGCACAGACAGCAGGGCTTGTGAGACGCGTCTTAACTGGCAGGCTGCACAAGGGGAGGAGGCGTCACCCCTGGCAACCCTTGCGGGGGGTGGTGGGGTTTGCGAGGCTGACCTATTTTTAAGGGCCTCTGGAGACTGACTCTGCTGTCATGACAATTATCTAGGAATTTGCTGTTGCTGGTTTTAATATTTATGGTGTTTTCTGTGTATAAGAAAACCAGTTTGTATACGGGACAAAAAAGTAGTACTTAAATAGTTTAAGCAAAATATTTTTTTAAAAAAAATGAAGGAAATATTTATCCTGCTCCCCCTCCAAAGCACTGGAGTGATGTATATGGTTCTGCCCTCCAAACTTCATCCTCCCAACAACCTTCTAAGGGAAGTTAGGCTGAGAGAGCATATCTGACAGGAACTCCTTAGCATATTAGGCGACACACCCCTAATGCAGCCAATCCTCCAAGAGCTTACAGTAGCCCCTGTAAGAAGAGCTCTGTAAGGTCTTGGAGGATTGGCTACATTAGGGGTGTGTGGCCTAATATGCAAAGGAGTCCCTGCTACAAAAAGATTAAATCTGGCACCATCTCCCTTCGTTGGCTCCATTGCAGAGTGGGGATCTGGACCTAGATCCCAACCAAGGAATCACACTGGCTCTCTCTCTCAAGATTCTAACCCAAGCCAGCAAGCTGCCAAAACTGCCTTCATGGCCTGCTTGTTGCCTGGCCTGAATTCTATGGAGAAACGTTTCGGCATCTTTATTCCCCATCAGGATGCTGCTCGGAGCACGCACACTAGAGCTATTCTGCAAAACAAGAGGCAGCAAAACCAAAACTACCTCCCACTCTCCCAGGACTCAGGACTCCCCCCCCCCCCATGCAAACCTGGGTCTTTCGGTCTCTACCTCCCCAGTAAGCTCTCCTTGATCTTCACGCTCATGTTTAAACTGACTCTGCTTGCCCAGGGCAGCGCAAGACAGAAAGCCGGTGCACACGCCAAGCTGGGCCCAGCCCCCATCATACATCTCAAATAAAAAGGAAGAAGCTGGCAAGAGAGACAGAGCCACAACCCTGCTATCGAAAGACAGCCAGCATCACTATTCATCATTATCGATACAGAGAGCTATACACTTAATCTCCATCTTAATTATTTAAGGTTTTTTTTTTCAAGCACCGTTGCTTTTGCCAGCTGGAAATATTTATGTCCTTCTCCAAAAAAAAACACCCCACAGAGACTTTAAAAGCCGGCTGGCACTCGCTTAGCACGAAATTAATACGCATGAAGACTGAACTACATTCCGGTCAGGGAAAAGCAAATTGGCAGGGCAGGGGCAAAGCCGTTTTATGCACACTCTGTGGATAAATGGAAAACCTCCGGCTCCAAGGCCGGGCAGCTTCTGTCCTTGCAAAATTCCCAACGACTGCGAGGGAAGCACAAAGATGCCCATTTCTGTACCAGTATTTTCATTCTGCCTGCCTCCCCTGCTGGAGTTCTCCATTCATTTCTTTCTTTTATACCGCACAATTCGTATATACCCACTGATGCAAAGAACGAGATTGCATATTTATCACTCCTTTCCTCCAAAGCATTCAGGGTGGCATACATAAGTTGGTGGGAAGAAATGCATTTTTTCTTTGGAGGTTTGAAATGAGCAAAACTTCCACTCTGAGTCTTAAAAGTTGTTTTTCTCTGGGCAGAGAAGAGGCAGGAAGGAGGAGGAGAAGGAGAAGACAAAGAAGAGGAGGAGAATGGATTTATATCCCACCCTTTGCTACCCGAAGGAGTCTCAGAGTGGCTTACAATCCCTTTCCCTTCCCCTCCCCACAACAGACACCCTGGAAGGTAGGTGGGGCTGAGAGAGCTCTCTCGAGAACTGCCCTTGAGAGAACAGCTCTGGAAGAATTTATGACTGATCCAAGGTCAAACCAGCAGCTGCACGTGGAGGAGTGGGGAATCCAACCTGGTTCTCCCATATTAGAGTCCACGCACTTAGCCACTACACCAAACTGGTGGGGGGGAGTCAGTTCAATTGCTTTCCAGCTGTACCTCAGCCCACCTTCATACAGATGCTAATAGATCTAGCTGGAGAGATAACAGGTGGGTCAAGCTCTCCCCCTTCTCCAAGCAGGGAGCCAAGATTTCATCGAATCAGAGAATGTTAGAGTTGGAAGGGACCTTGCAGGTCATCTAGTCCAACCCCCTGCACTCTGCAGGAGCATAGCCAAAAGATAGCCCTACAACATACCCAAAAGATGGTCGTCCAGCCTCCGCTTGAAAACGTCCAATGAAGGAGCATCCACCACCTCCCGAGGCAGTCTGTTCCACTGCTCAACCACTCTTACAGCAAGGAAGTTTCTCCTGATATTTAGCCGGTAACGACTCCCTTGTAATTTCCACCGATGGAGGACTTTAGACTAAAACGGCTCTAGGAATAATCTCCAGGAAAAAGCTACAGGAAATGGTTCTCTGATCTGGCCTGACTTGGTCAGTGGTTGGGGAAAAGAGAGGTGACAAAACTCAGAGAAGCAAGGAGGAAGCTCTCTTTGGCTGGTGTGGACTCCATAAGAGCAGACAGAACTCTTAACCGAGGAGGCAGCCATTTTGACCATGTGCTGCCCTAGAGAGCTACAGAAAGCTTCAAGATAATGGTAACTCTGTAGAGATCTGTAATTTACTAAGCTTTAGGAGCCTGCTCTATTTTAACATCTGACAGGACATGTATAAAGAGAGGGACAGAGAATTTGTGTGTTACCCATTTCTTTTGGAACCCCTTGCTCAATCTGATGCTGTGCTAAAAGTATGCTTGTGAACATTTTCTTTTTAATAAATATTTTATAATTTAAGATGCTGGCAGTGGTTCTCTATACCACATAGACCTTCACTGTCTCTGACGTTACTTTAAAAGAACCGCCAGGGAGAAGGCAGGCAGTTGGCAAGTGGCTATTCCTCCAAGGGTGTGCAAGGTAGTAAACTGTCCCCATGGTGACCAGGCACTGGGCAGCAGGAGACACAAAGACTCAGAACCTGGAAGGGAAGCTGGGACCCCGACCCACCCAGTGGGTAATTCCTGTGAAGGTCAGGTGGGGGTGGCAAGGTTACCAGAGAGAGAGAAAAGTCTCTCTGGGTGTTGAGAAAACCTTGGAAGGCAGGATGGAATAGGGCTTGCAGGCTGGAGTAGGCCCATTCCGCCACACTCTCACCTCCTATTTTGCCCTCACAACAAATCTGTTAAGTCGCTCGCTTAACAAAGCAGTCGGAGAGTGATTCAGCAAGAACACAGCTTTATTCTTCAATTCGAACACAACTCCAACACGGATCAACATCTGATAGCCAAAACAGCCTTACATTGCAGCTGTCCTGCTTTTAAACATTCCCGGCTAATATAGCCACACCCACTGTACAAATACCAACCAATACGGCTGTTCAGATAAGGACCAATCACGGACGTTCCCGCTCAGGGAGCTTGCTTGAAGGTGATTGGTTAGGTGCTTCCTGGGCTAGTAACACGATTGGATGTATTTGGATCCTAGCCCAGGATGAAGCTTAACATTACAAGTCAATGAGATGCTTCACATACATCATGCATTCCATGGCAGCTTTGGAATACACTACAAAATCTGTAAGGTGGGTCCAAGGTCAGCTTCCAAATGTCATGGCTGAATGTGGATTTGAACTCACATCTCCCCAAACCTAGAGTGACACTCTGTACCACTACGCCACACTGGCTCTCCCACTGGCATCTGATTCAGCCCCCTCCAGCTTCTGTCACTTCATTCCTCTGCCTGCACAGACCAGCCCTGTCATATTTTGTCAGCTGTCCCCAAGTCTTTATTAGGAGTACTTTCAACACAAAGAAGCAACCCGGCTTTTTAAAAGACACGTTCCTGCCCTGTCTCCCAGCACAATGCTCCTAAGGCGGCTTCCATGCAAGACAATGGTCTCTGTCTGTATGCTTTACAGGGAAGGGGATGGAGAGCCCCTTCCTGGCTCAGTAGGGTCAATAGCCTGATCAGCAGCAGATAGTTTTCTGGGAGAGGAAGCAGAGCTCAGAGGGTTAGGCACCCATCTCCACATCTCTGCTACAGATCCCGGAGAGCAACTGCCAGTCAGATTAGATTCAACCGAGCTAGATGGACCAGTGATCTGACTTGGTATAAAGTAAAGCTGCGGTGGCTCAAGTGGTTAAGACGCTGAACTGCAGGTTGTGGAAGGTCGGTAGTTCGGCAGTTCGAGACCCAAGTGTGCCGCATGACGAAGGGAAACCTTTACCTTTTACCTTTAAAGTAACTTCCAGTCAGTGGGCTTCATCGAGTCCCTGCAGGGCAGCTTGTTCACCACCACCCCGCCCCCTCCCCCCCTAACAAGGAGGGAAAGGAAAATCAATGCCGATCGTGTGCTGAGGGATGAAAACTGAATCTGGTCACTCTGTGGCTTACTTAAATCCTCTGTATCACTTTGTCTTCTTAAGAGACATCCATGTATGGGACCCAGCATATTTTTTACATTTTACGGAAAATTATGTCAGACACAACTATTTTCTTCACAACAGACCATCCGTCTGGGAAGACAGAGTGGGACGGACTCAGAGCACTCGCTTCTCCTTCAAGGTGGAAACGACATCTTAAAATCTGACAAAAGAAGTACACATTTCAACTCATTGCAGACAAGCTAGAATGACAGGCCAGAGCCCGGGTCAATGACTTTAAGTCTGGCCGGCCACATGTCCACGGAAATGTCTTCGGACAGCGCTGGCTCTTCGGCTTGGAAATGGAGATGAGCACCGCAGCCCTAGAGTCGGACTCGACTGGCTTTCGAGCAAGGGAACCTTTACCTTTAAAGTAACTTCCAGTCTTCCAGGCTTCATCGAGTCCCTGCAGTGCAGCTTGTTCACCAACACCCCGCCCCCTCCCCCCCTAACCAGGAGGGAAAGGAAAATCCATGCCGATCGTGTGCTGAGGGATGAAAACTGAATCTGGTCACTCTGCGGCTTACTTAAATCCTCTGTATCACTTTGTCTTCTTAAGAGACACCCCTGTCTGGGACCCAGCATATTTTTACATTTTACGGAAAATTATGTCAGACACAACTATTTTCTTCACAACAGACCATCCGTCTGGGAAGACAGAGTGGGACGGACTCAGAGCACGCGCTTCTCCTTCAAGGTGGGAACGACATCTTAAAATCTGACAAAAGAAGTACACATTTCAACTCATTGCAGACAAGCTAGAATGACAGGCCAGAGCCCGGGTCAATGACTTTAAAAGGAAATGTTCTTCCAAACAAGCTGCCATTTAAAAAAGATAAGAGGGGAAAATACACTAACCTGGGCTTCTGAGCCTTTGTAAGGATTGAGAGGTTGGTCCTGCAAAAACAAAAGCAGAAAGAACAATATTACTCTCCAGCAATCCATTCAGGAATAGAGACTCACACACAGGGCTATTTTGGGGCAGGAACGCACAGGAACGCAGTTCCGGCTGGCTCCCGAGCTGGCCACACCCAGCAGGAACTCATTAGCATAATAGACCACACCCAACAGCAGAAACTCATTAGGATTGGCTACATTAGGGGTGTGTGGCCTAACAAGCAAAGGAGTTCCTGCTACAAAAAAGCCCTGGGTTTTGACAACAAACAAGGTAAACAGAATAAGAAGCAAAAGGTGGGCGTGGCTGGACGACCACACTTCTGGTAACATGGGGGTGCGGCCTAATATGCTAATGAGATGTGTTGTCAGGGCTGTGGCCTAATATGCTAATGAGTTCATGCTGTTGGGTGTGGCCTATTATGCTAATGAGTTCCTGCTGGGCTTTTTCTACAAAAAGAGTCCTGCTCACACATAAATGAACACACGAATCTGCCTTAACCTGGATTAGACCATCAGTCTACTAAGGTCAGTACTGCCTCCTCTGGCAGGCAGCAGCTCCCCAGGGTCTCAGGCAAGAGGGGTCTTTCATGTCACCTGCTACCTGGTCCTTTCCAGTGGAGATGCCGGGGGCTGGAACCTGGGACCTTCCGCAGGCCAAGCAGAGGCTCCACCAACTAGCTATAGCCTCTCCCCACAAACAGGTCATGCAAAAAAACCACTAGCCAAGCTCAGCCCAAACAAAAAATAACAGTGCCCTTGAATGCTAACCTATATCGAAAGAATGTATTAAAATATGCATACCCCGCCTTGTGGGCTGTTTCCAGCATCTTTAAGAACTACCATCAACAAATATCCATAGTAAAATCCTATTGATGCAAAAAAAAGCAACCTTACACTATAACGAAAGTAATAAGCAGATGCTACTAGGAAAAACAACAAATTACCAAGATGCCACATGACCCAAGAGTGACTGAGAGCACTGCCACTTAAATTAGGGGAGACAAAGAGATTACTATATATATTTTAGCAGTACTACTTAGTATTTATATGGCACTTCCACTGTTCAAATGTTTCAGGAATTAAGCAGTAGCTACTGGTGAGTGGTGACCCCTTCCCAGGAGCTGAGGCTTTCATAGTCCCACCACGGATCTGTGACAAACTTTTTAAAGTTCTCTAGAAAAAAATGCTTACTGCAAAGAAATAATCAAACGCTTTTTCCAACATGACATTTACAATGAAAAGAATGACAGGGGATTTGTGTGTGTGTATGTGTGTGTGTGTGTGTTTTACTTTGAAGGAAACTTTCACACTTCCAAAACAGCTGTCCTTCATGGTCTAAGAGGCCACTGCTTTCTTTCTGTAGTAACCTAATTTAATTGGAAAGCTTAACGAAGTGAAACCGGGTCAATGGTGTTCTCTCTTTCACCTATCAGGTCTGTCAAAATTAGAAGGCTTCGCTTTTACAGTAGAGATAAATCCTCCTCTGTCACACTGGAAGGCTGCAAAGAGAAGTCTTAATTGTGCTACCTTCTTCAGCTACCTGGAATTCCACTCCTGAACGGCAAAAGATCAACAGGTGGCCGGCTTGTGCCCTTCCTCCTCTTTCCAAGCAATATGAAGTACAACTGAATGTAGATGTCAGAATCCTGGTTAAATCAGTTCTCAACACCATTCACTTCGAAGAAAGTTAAGTTTATTGAGACACTGCTGGATACCATACTGGACACGAGCTTTGTTAGAACTGAAGGTGAAAGCGTTAAGATTGCAGATATATTATGTTTATGCAAAGGCACTAAAAATCAGGACCCAATCACCCCATGGTATTTGCCCGCCAGAAATAACGGTCGATTCCCCCCCAAAACTAAGCACATACCCCTCTACATAAATAAAACAGAACAGGTCTCTGAGACACAGTGTCTGGCACATCAAAGCATTTAGGAAAGTGAAAGCATTTTGGTCTTCACACCCCTCTCCCCCTCCTCCTTCTATGGCAGGTAAACTATAAAATGCATAGTGAGCCTGACAGTAGGAATACAGCCCAATTTAGACATCAGGGCAATCTTAGGTTACTGTGAACTGGAGAAGGAATGAGGAGGCAGTGGGCGATTCTGCACTGGCTTTTCCCTCCGTTGTTCATACCAAACCCACGTTGGAACAGAAATTCCCTTCTGCATTGCATGCTGCTTTCACTTTCTTTGATCATCAGGTTTTATGGTACCTTCTGCATATAGTTATGGCTGTTCAGGGGTGACTTTACAGTCAGTGCAGCGTTGACCCGGGGTACTTGAATGTGGTTTTGTTCCAGCGTGGGTTTGGTAAAACAACAGAGGGAACAGCCAATGCAGAATCAGCCAGAGAGTAAAAGTGCAGGTGTGGCGCTGAAAGCCCAAGTCCCCCTCAGCAAGGAATGCAGACTTGAAGTCAATAATAAATCTACAAAACCATGGTTTGTTTGCAATGTCTTCCCCTTGGAAGCTGATCTGGTATCCACCAATGTTCCCTCTAAGCTGTGGAGTCTGGTGAGCAAAAATTCTACTTTGTGAGCTGCTGGCATTAAAGTTGTGAGCGAGCGATTTGGCTGCTGCATAAATCAGTTTGCTCTGGAGCCCTCCTTCCTGAGCCGAGACAAAAATGTGTGAGCCGGAGGCTAAAAAACTGTGAGCTAGCTCACACTAACTCAGCTTAGAGGGAAACACTGGTATCCACCCTTCTACTGTCCTTTAGGTACCAAGCCCAAACATTTCTTTCTACCCAAGCTTTTAAATGAGGTGTTCCATCTATTTTTGAAGCTGTTTGCTGCTAGCCTGAGGTATCATTTCAGACTGCTAAATATTGCTATACATTATTTTTAAACATCCCCCTTTTCTTTTTTATGATTTTACTGCATTGTTTTTACTTTGCAAGCCATCTGGAGCAGATCTCTGAAGAAGTGTCATCTGAATTGTCTAAATAAACAAACGTCTGAGGCAGGGTAGTGCGGCTGTGATGAAACACTGGCAAGTGGCTTTTGTAAAAATCACTCCAGCGGTCTGCTGATGTGAACAGGGTCATGTCAGAGCAACTGACTCATAGATTATCCTGGCCTCCTCCACAAAACAAAACAATATAAACCAAAAAAAAACCAAACCTGTTGATTTCACTTTTCAGTACTTTGTGGCAAGAGGCGTTCACGTCTCATAGGCAATGGATAAAATATCCGATGTTGTTGCTAGTGCTAATATGTCTAACAAGGAACCCAACCTTCTCTTGAAATGGTTTCCTTTTCTAGAATTTATATTTAACACTGACTCTGCTAAATTTAGGGTTGCCAGGTCTGGGTTGGAAAATACCTGGAGACTTTGGGGGTGGAGCCAGGAGAGGGCGGGGTTTGGGAAGGGGAGGGGCCTCGGCAGGGTACAATGCCATAGAGCCCACCCTTCAAAGCAGCCATTTTATCCAGGGGAGCTGATCTCTGTCAGCTGGAGACCAGTTGCAAAAGCGGGAGATCCCCAGGCCCCACCTGGAGGCTGGCAACCCTAGCTAAATTCAAGATTCCTCAAAAATACTATGAAGTTCTTCATTGCACGTAAACTTATCTGAACAGCATTACGACATACATTATTACCTTATATAATTCTAAGGTTGATATTTGTTATCACTGCATTTTGTTTTTTTCACTGTTTAAAATTTTAAAAATTAATAATAATAAAAAAAAAGACTTGACACCGGTAGTCCAAGTACACCACGTGCATGAGCCATTTTGTGAAAGCAGCTGCTGGCATGGTGATCGGAGGATCCAGCAGAGGACAAAACAGTTCTGGGGGGGGGGGGGAGGGGGGGTTTTCTGGAATAAGAAAACATAAGGGGAGGAAGAGAGGAATAATTGGGAGAAACGGTGGTAGCAGCAGAGACAGCAGTAAAGGAAACAAAGGGAGGAAGAAGGCATGTTGTTTCATAGAGAAGCAAGTAATAATTTATAACCTATGAAATCTGTGGGCGGGGGGACTAGAATAAATTTTGCCAGGATAGGCACAGCAGGAACACCCAGTAAAGGTCCAACATGAAACAGCAGGGGCTATGCCGACTAAGATGAATCACACCACCAAGGTGTTCTCTCACACACATACACACGGCAGGCACACAATATTCTCAGTTTTGCAGCCTCTGCACTACAGAACATCCTTGGAATCCAACCCTTAGGGGGGAGGGGGAGAGAAAGCACAGAAGCCATGCTTTACAGCAACAGCTTTGCCTTGCAGAAAGGGGGAAAGGTTGCAGGGCGATGGCTCTAGTTTCCATTTCCCGGCCCTTGGCTGAAGCAGGAGCTGACTGCTAGCCGGCGCTGGACTGATGGATAATCCGTTGCCGTGTCCCACCCCACAATGCAGCATAACCGAACATAATCCAGCACTGTGCCAGCTTAATCAAGAAAATCCAAGCAGCCAGCCTCCTCTGCCCATACGACGATTCTACTTCCACCCTGACGGAACCCAGAAAAAAAAATAGTCATTGACTGCTGTCAATAAAGACCCAAGGAGTTATGTAAGCAATCAGGTACTTGCAACCTATGTGAGAAATAACTAAATTTTGGTTCTTGGGACTTCAGTACGACTCCATGGGACCAAGACCGTCCACCACCAATAGCCCCGGGACTGTCTAGCACTGCCTGACAAAAGGCTCAAAAGCTATTACTTGCACCTGTCTGCTCACTAAGGGTGATTCCGCACTAGACCTGAAATCCTGGTTCAAACCTGCCCCCAAACTTATATTCTACACTACACTCGAGTTCACCCCTGTAGTTATCTCAGGGTATTTTTTGTTTCCACATTACATTGAGGTCACCCCGGTTTTGCCCCACACTTGTCCCGGGATAAATGGATGCTGTTATAATGAGGGATAAATGCAAGGTGTTGTGTCGCGAGTTGAGCTCTGATAAAACCTGGGTTGAGATCCAAGTGTGGAAAGGATGCCTGCATTATAACATCACCGAGCAGCCACTACGGCTGTTCGAGTACCACCGTGGTCGAGGTGAGCTCTCGACCTTCACCCCAGCTCCCGCCTACCCAGCGGTCTCGAAAGCAACTTAATTGCAAGTAGGTAAATGGGTACCCACCCTTAGAGGGGTGGGGGACACCCTGTGTGGCTGGCTGAAGACGACGATGGCAATGGCGACGACAATGACGGAACCTGGCGCAGACGGCAATGGCGACGTGGCGCGGCGGCGGCGAGCGAGCGTGATCAGGAGGCACGCGGCAGAGCGATCCCTGGTGGCGGAGGAAGAATACACCGACAGCTGCTGAGAAAGACGAAGGGGCATGCACAGATGCCGAGCACCAGCCCAGCGGAGCCGGAAAGGACATAGCCGGGCCGGAAGCAGGCGAAGCTGCGCGTCTGGGAAGATCGCACCACCACCGAACGCCAGAGAAGAGATACCTCCGCCAAGTCCAGAGTCCCGTCTAACCGAGCCGAACCGACCCGTCAGAGAACATCATGATATGCCACCACAGAGGGGGTGCTGGTAGGCTGTCCCATTCCCTTACATACATTGTGGCCTTAGCTAGGGACAAAAAACGGTGATTAGCACCAAGGTACTTGTAAGCCGCTCAGAGACCCCAACTATGGGATTAGAGCGGGATATTAAATTGAAAGTATAAATAAATAAATAAATATAAATAAGTGTTCACTGACTGGTCAGCTCTCAGTACCAAGCCCAGAGTGAATGGGAATCCCAGCTAAACCTTCCAATGTCTGGTCTTGAAAATCGTCCATTCCCATTCACTGGACTTCACCTTTCCTCCACATACAAAAACACTCATAAAACCTGTGATATGTACGTTGCGCTTGAACTTGCTCCCCCTGATGTCACCCAAAGCATCAGCTCCCAGTGGATAAGACCTGAGAACACAGAAATGCTCTGGGATAAAGCAAGGGGGCATCTCAGCCACATTTTGATGTTACATGAACAAGACCGGGGGAACTTTGCTGGCTCACTCATACAACTCCCCTCCCACAACCCGATCCAATCAAAGACTCACGTTTCATGGCCCACCACAGCTTCTCATTATACTATAGCTTGCTTGCTTTCCTACAAACTCATATTAAACCTGAGTTTGAAATCTCAAGGACCCCACAGGCTTGTTCATGTAATGATAATTAACCAGTGGCTTCTTGTTATGCCGGGATTCAAAATCCAAACCATGGTTTAAGCTTCCAGAAGGCAAACTATGCTTTAAAGATGCTTGTCTGCTCTCTTATTCCATCATACCACAACTTTACAAGATCCTTCCAATATGGTGCAGAAGTCTCTGTATGCTATGCCCGTAGCTATGGTTTGTCAGTTCAGGAACCAATTCAAAACCACCATTAGTCTGTGTAAGCATTACTGAAGATGATGGGAAATACTGAAAATTTCATGGTTAGGAAACATCTCTGCTGTTAAAATGAACATATTACCAAAGCTGAATTTTCAGTTTCAAATGTTACCAACCTATATAGATGAAAAGAGCTTTAAAAATGGCAGAAAACAATAATTTTGTATGAAGTAGGAAAAACCAAGAATAAGATTTAAAATATTACAAGATTAAAAAAGAGGAGTGAGTTCAGCCACACCAAATATCAAACTGTATTGCCAAGCAGCCACACTAGTCTGGATACAGACTGGATTAGAAATCCAAGTAGAAGGAACATTAAACTGGAGAAAACTGACACTAAAGGAGGAACCCAAAATTATTTACGGACTAAGAAATCATTCAAAACCAATCAAAGACAAGAAGGCATCATGACACTCATATTTTGAGGGACGGACTATTAAGAATATGGTTTCAGTGCAGACACAGAATTAAGTCTGCCAACCTTGCCACTGACGTCACTAATGTATGCCTATTGCAATATTAGTATATAAGAAATAAAATGGACTATATACATTACGAGTATATGATGGACCAACAAGGGAAAATAAAATCTCGGCGAGAAATACAAGATGAAGGAAAAAATATTCTGTGGTTGTTCTACTATCAAATGGTGTCTAAATTCAAAGAACAAATAGTCAAAGAAGGGGGCCACTTAAGAGAGATACCGGCTTTTGAACAATTAATCACTGGGGGTTTAAAGCACCTATTATGAAAAAATTATAAAATATTATTGCAATATGATACAGAAACAGAGCAAGTAAAAATTGTATGATAAAATGAATGCAAAATTTTGGAGAAAATATATGCATGAGCCAGTGGGGAAATCTATGGACTAAAGAAATTAAATGTACTAAATGCCAAATATTAACAGAGAATTGGTATAAAATGTTTTTAGATGGTATATTACTCCCAAAGACATTGCAAAAACTAATAAGGAGTACAGTGGAAAATGCTGGAAATGTCAGAATACGGATGCAACATTTAATTTATCAAATGTGGTGGACTCGTTAAGAAAGCAAGAAAGTATTGTGTAGAATTCTGTACATGGAGAAATGCAAAAGATGCTAAAATTAAAGTTTATGATGGATCCCAAAATATATCTTCCCAAGCAATACTACAAAAATGCACAGTGAATTGTTTAAGGATATGGTGATGGCAACAAGAGAAATATTTGCAGGAAAATGGAAGGCAGAAAGATATCCAGATCTGAAGAAATGGAAGAACAAACTACATGAATATGCAACAATGGCAAAACTAACATCTTATATTCACAACAGACCGATCTTAGAATTTCAAGGAAAATATTTTTAATTATATTGCTGAAAATTAAAAATAAATTTAAATACAAATTAATGATATAATTAAAAAATGAAAAGAAGAGACTGGCAACATATGTTAGCAATAAAATCATTTTTAGATATGCAGATGGATGGAAAATACATAATAAAGATATTTAATAGAAGTGAAAAATCAAGAATATATATGAACTATATATCATGATTTGATAACTATATGATCTAATTGATTGTAGTTTTTGCTCTATGTTTCTTTCTTTTCTGTATGATTTAGACAATATGACTTAGAAAACTGTAGACCACTGTAGTTGTGAATGATTGTAAAAATATGTTTTAGATGACTGCATAATTGTAGTTCTTGATCTATGTTTGTAAGTTTGTTAACTGAAATTAAAAATCTATTATTAAAACAAATCACAACTACCATAACCTATGTTTGCAAACCCTCCATGCTTCAAAGTCATGGTTGCCAATTCCACTTTGCCAGCCAGTCACAAGGCATCACATGGTTAATGTGGACAACACTGAATGCTAGTTGTTTCCTTCACCATAGTTTGGTGGGATATCAGATTTGAGTCTCAGTGAGAAAGACACGGAAAGTAAACCCAAAGAACAACGACTGTCTGCAGCTTAAGTCATGTTCAAGGTCCAAAAACCTCACTTGATCGAGCACTTACAAATCTCTCCAGGTCACCAGAGAAGGCTCTGCTCCCTCTCTGCCTGTGAAAATAGCTCCACAAGGGCCTTTTCAGGGGTAGCTCCTATTTTGTGTAATCCTGACATTTCTTTGACCGTTTGCCTTCTGTTCCTTGGAAAGTTTTATTGTATCCTCGCATTTAATACTTGCTTTTTAGATGCTGCTGCTATTATGAATTGGTATTTAGGCTATATCCATTTCATCGGTGAGCTTTACATTATATTGTGCATTTTCTACATAGTGCCGTGGACAATTTTTTTTATTGAAAAGGAAGGTAATATTGTTTGGAGACCAGAAAAATCATGAAACTCTCCAGCTGAAAGTGTCTTTATTCACCTGACAGCCAAATAAGGCAGCAAGGAGGGGGGGAAACCTCACGGGGTGCACTAAAGTGGATTCAGAAGACAGGAACAATAATTCTACACTTGGCTTCTGGCACCAAATTCACCTGTCAAAGGAGAAGTAATTAGACTCCTCGCTGTACCTGGGATTGCTGTTATATTATTATGATAAAGTTGTCAGGAACTATTAACCATTAATTTGATCCTGAAACTGGTGCCAAGGAGGAGACTTTTGCAATACACTACATCACTTCTGAGGCAACAAGAAATTCAGCACGTAAAATCTGATATCTATTAGCCAGTAGTTCCAGTTTCAATGTGTGTTTTTCACTGTAAAAAACAATTTTGACAATTCTTATTGATCACAGTTCAGCCCAGTAACAACAGCCCACAATGAACATTTGTCTGTTGCTTTCCAAAGTTCTTCAGAGGAGGTATCCTGGATGTAACCCTTACAACAAGACTGTCAGGTGGGTTGATATCATCCCTGCAATTTAGCTGGCGGGGCAGAGGTTTGCCTAAGGCCATCCAAAGCACTCATGGAGGAAGTCAAATTGGAACCCGGTCTCAGGTCCTGAATAAATACACCAGGGACTCTTTTCAACTAGGCACACCGACTTGCCAATAAGTGCCATGGAACACAGACACTGTTTCCAGTTGAGGGGGCTGAGAATCAGGCTGCATGCGCTTCGGCACACTGGAGTTTCCTACAGCTTTCTCTCTTTTTTTCCATGCTAAAGGAAAAGGCAGAATTCTGTTCCGATGAAAGTTAGGTTATGCAGCCTGCATAAATTAAAACATAACCTATTTATGAAAATGTTGGCTTCAGAGGGGCCCACAGACGCACCGTTCGATGGCTCCAGAGGGGCACACAGACACACCGTTCGATGCCACACCTGCTTCCTGTGTCCTCTCTGCCTGCGGTCCGTCCTCTCTGGCGCAGACGGACCAGGAGCAGACTGGAAAGAGACCATGGCCCTGGAACAAGCCAAGCTGAGGAGTCTTCGTGGCACTACGAACCAGCACTTTTTCCTTCAAACTGACAGCCCTTTGGGAGACAACAGGTGAGGAGACACCAATGACCCTTGCTGATAATCTGAGCCACGTGGCCTCTGGCAAAGTTGCTAGGGTTTGGCTGTGCCGGTGGCCCACCTGGAAATTCCCCTGTCAGTTAAATGGGGACCGTCTCTCCCCATATGTGCCCCGAAGAGCCTCGTGCTCTTCTGAGCAGCACTGCCTAGCAGTCCCCGGCCTGAAAGACGTCCACCTTGCCTCAACCAGGGCCAGGGCCTTTTCAGCCCGGGCTCCTGCCTGGTGGAACATACTCCCAGTTGAGATCAGGGCCCTGCAGGGTTTAGTACAAGTCTGCAGGGCCTGCAAAATGGAGCTGTTCCCCTGGGCTTTCAGCTGAGGCGGCAGAGGTCCAAATGAGATCGGCCTTCCCTGCTCAACGCGATCAATCTGTTCAGTCTGCCTCACGACACCTGCCTGCACCAACGTGACGCCAGTACTAGCTGACCTCGGCTGCTCTGATAGAAACGAGCCCTCCCTAACATTGTCGCAGTATTGCCCCACAGCTAGGAATTGTTAAGCTGCCATCAGGTATTACTTTAAGCAGGGCTCTTTTTGTAGAAAAAGCCCAGCAGGAACTCATTAGCATAACAGGCCACACCCAACAGCAGGAACTCATTAGCATATTGGGCCACACCCCTGACAGCACAGCTCATTAGCACATTAGGCCGCACCCCCATGTTACCAGAAGTGTGGTCATCCAGCCACACCCACCTTTTGCTTGTTATTCTGTTTACCTTGTTTGTTGTCAAAACCCAGGGCCTTTTTTTGTAGCAGGAACTCCTTTGCATGTTAGGCCACACACCCCTAATGTAGCCAATCCTAATGAGTTCCTGCTGTTGGGTGTGGCCTATTATGCTAATGAGGTTCCTGCTGGGTGTGGCCAACTCGGGAGCCAGCCGGAACTCCGTTCCTGTGCGTTCCCGCCCAAAAATGGCCCTGACTTTAAGTAATTTATTTAGATGAAATGACGTGATGTTTTTCATGAATTACTATCTATTGTTTTATCGTATGTTGTGAGCCGCCCTGACCCCACTTGCAGGGTAGGGTGGGATATAAACTGAACAAAATAAACAAATAAATGGCCAGTCCACCCCGATACAAACAACCCATTGTAACAGGCAATCACTTAACGCTGGTTCTGGTTCAGATGTAAAGATAAACTGCAATTTAGTATTATAGAAATGAGATGTGGTCTTTCCTTCTTATCCCTTTGTGTGCTCTGATTCCTTCCTTGTTAGCCACGGGGGCTCAATGGAACCTCCACGAGGCAGTATACTTCTGAATGGCTATGATGGCACCAACAGGGGGAGACTTTGACCTCGCATCTCCCCTGCTTGCGGGCCTCCTGGAACATTCCGAGAGATGGGACCTGGCTCAACGGTAGAGCACCTGCATCCTATGTTCAATCCCTAGCATCTCCAGTTAAAAATGATCAGGTAGCGGTGGTGTGACAGGTCTCTCTCTGAGACCCTGGAGAGCCCACGTCAGAAGACAGCACTGACTTTGATGGACCAGGGATCTGACTCAGTAGACGGCAGCTTCATGTGTGCATTATGGGGAACAGGATGTTGGACTGGATGGAACTTTAGTCTGCTGAGAGCAAGCCATGGTTTTCCACTGCAGCCAACCAGCAAACTAACATTTGCACTCGCTCTCCAAATTGGAACTGGAAGCCACAGTTGGAGCCTGGCTTTCAGTTCCAATTTTTTTGGGGGGAAACACAAGCCACAGTTTGAACGCAATGGCAAACTGTGGCTTGTGGCAAAAAAGAGGGTGCCTCGGGATGCGCCAGGGTGTAAACGGCGCATGAACTCAAGAATCGCTCATCACCAGGTGCCATGTTCAAGCTGACCTGCCATCGCCTTGCCAGCTGATCCATTAGCATCATCCTGGCCCTGGAGCCTGTACTGAGCCAGCTTCGGGAGTTACAGACCACAGCTGCCAGCCCCTTGCAATTCAGTGCACTTTAGTCTCCTTAGCAAAGGAAAGAGGTGCTCTTTCCCACTTCATGCAGAGTTTAGCCTGATAAGAGAAAAGACAACAAGAAGAGAAGACGCCAAAACATGTTGTTGCTTCTTGACTAATGTGTGGTCTTCCTCCCCGGGGCTCCAGCATTGCGACCTTGGCGTGGAATCGCTTTTTGAAAAGTGTTAGCGGAACATGCTGTGAGATAACTGGATTCTGGGAGGCAATGCTGAAAATAGGTGGAAGCAACATATGGGTTTCCTGCCAGAAACTTTCAATGCCCCGGTGAGGCTTGGCACCTGCCCAGCTCGGAACTGAGCCACAGAACTGCTGACTCAAACGGAAGGAGTTGGGAAGGGCAGAAAAACACATTCTGCACTGGAAAGGCCTCTTCAGTGGAATTCACATGAAGAACTGACACGCGACAAAGTCATGGCACTTAGGAGGAAGAGGGCCAGAGAGTTCAGTGGAATTCACATGAAGAACTGACACACGACAAAATCATGGCACTTAAGAGGAGGAAGAGGGCCACAGAAAACAGCAAAATCCCACCAGCACATTTCGTCAACCACACAGCGAGATTTGTGGTACCACACACAAGAGTTCTGTGCGATCCAAGAATCTGCAAGACTGTCCTAGAGAACCTGGGTGTGAGGGAGGAGATGAGGAAGAGCATGCTGGTTAGCAGCAGCTAAGCTCTGTCTAGGGGAGGTTTGTCTTCCTCTCCTTGCAGGTACTATGCAGTTTGGTTATGGCCAGAGGCAGGGCCTTTTTTGTAGAAAAAGCCCAGCAGGAACTCATCAGCATAATAAGCCATACCCAACAGCAGGAGCTCATTAGCATATTAGGCCACACCCATGACAGCACAGCTCATTAGCATATTAGGCCACACCCCCGTGTTACCAGAAGTGTGGTCATCCAGCCACACCCACCTTTTGCTTCTTATTCTGTTTACCTCGTTTGTTGTCAAAATCCAGGGCTTTTTTGTAGCAGGAACTCCTTTGCATGTTAAGCCTCACACCTCTAATGTAGCCAATTCTAATGAGTTTCTGCTGTTGGGTGTGGCCTATTATGCTAATGAGGTTCCTGCTGGGCGTGGCCAACTCGGGAGCCAGCTGGAACTCCGTTCCTGTGCGTTCCTGCCCAAAAATAGCCCTGGCCAGAGGTATCCTTGACAGAGGGAGTGGGAAAGATCCCGCTAGTTCGCCAGCATCAGCTTAACTGCACCTGGACTTTCTCCTCATCTTGCAGGTACTTAGCCTAGGAGTGATGCAGTGTGCCTGCTCCTGAGCACGAACCTAAGGGCTCTTGGCTCTTAATCCATGGCTCGCAGTCAGGGGCCTGTGGTTAAAAGACAACCTGGCCAATGAAGGACCAGCCTGGGATCTCTTTCTTTTGTTCGTTCTTGTTATTGTATTTCAGTATTTTCCTGTGAGCCGCTTAGGATCTCTTAGGGCAGAAACGCAGCATACATATGCTGTAATAAAGAAAAGAAAGGACTCAGCAAAGCAAATTTCATTACTGTTAACAAAAAGGTCCCAGAATACAGTAATAAACAAATCAAATGAGTCTGCCACTTTCATGGACTCTCCCTTTCGTTTTTTTGCCACAAAACATTTCAAGCGCTTTGAATTCAAAATAGGCTCCATACAGAGTGGGGATTGAACATGGTTTTCCCAAGCCCTATACCCTAACCGCTATGCCGCACCCTGTCCCCCCCCCCTCCAAGAGGCAGGATATGCAAAGAAGGAGGGGTGGTATGCTTTGTGGGCAGTGCCCTTGAAGATCATCTTGCCCAGGGCCTCCAAAACATGGGCCCAGCCCTGCAGAGTTCAAGCTGGAGGGGCATCTGTATGTGTAGGTGTGATTACCACCCCTAAAACTGCCACTTCCTTAGACACAAAGCGGCACGGAGCCATTAACAACAGGCCACTGAGGATGCAATGCACAGCAAACGAGGAAACAGATGGAAATTAGAAACAACAGGTCAAAGACCAGCCGTTTGTGAAAAACACATCTGTTCCCAAGTTGAGGGGATTTCAGAAACTGCAATTCTACAAAAATGATACGCAACAGGTGTTTTCCCAAGGTTATTTCCTTTAAAACCATCCAATGCAAAGGAGTGGTGCAGAATCTCAACCCGCGTTCACAAAAATTCCACCCTATCTGCTTCACCTTCCGCTTGCAGCGCTTTAGTTTTTCTAAAGAAAGGAGGTGCCCATCTTGAAAGTCACACAACCCAGGCGGGCTGAGCAAAGCCTGCAATGCTTCAGTGATCAGGGAAATTCACAGGTCTGGCTCCTAGTTCTGCACGGTCACCAAGCCATGCTGCCCCCCCACCACCACACACACACACACTGCCTCCTGGAGGAGGGGTCCCGGAGCTGCTCTCTCATTTTCCTTTAAGCACCCAAACAAGCAGCCTCTGCTCCTTTCAGGTGCCACTCCTGGCATAGGGTTGCCAGGTTCCCCCTGGCCACCAGCGGGGGTGGGGGGGGTACAGTTGCCAGACCAGGTTGGAAAACTCCTGGAGATTTGAGGATGGAACCTGGGAAGGACAGGGACCTCGGTGGAGAACAAGGCCACGGACTCCACGCCCCAAAGCACCCATTTTCTCCAGGGGAACTGATCTCCACAGTTTGGAGATGGGCTGTAATTCTGAGGGGTCCCCAGGTCCCCCCCTAGAGGTTGGCACCCCTATCCTGGCATGAAATGGGAGGTTGCCCCCCAAAGCTCCTGCAATGTCACACATGCCTCTGGGGCAACCTCCTGTTCCCTGAGGAGTGGGGCATCCTCTGCCAGGCCCCCACCTTGCCAACCCTTGACACTGGATCTAAGCCGGCACTCTGCGCTCTCGTCTATTCTCAGAACAGGTGCAGAAACGGCTCGGCTCTTCACACCCCTCCTGAGAAAAGATGGCTCTGCCCTTCCGCTGGTCACAGAGTTTTGGCTCACCACTGTTAACCCAGTGCGATCCCAAGGAGAGTTGCACTCTTCCAATCCCATTCGCTTGAATGGATTGAGAAGCAGTGGCTCTTCTGAGGACCCCACTGGTTCCTCTTTCCACAGGGGGAACTGGGTGGCCAAGGGGAGAGCAAGCCTCCTGCCTGCCAATCCACCAGTAGCCCAGCCCTCCTGCCTGCCAATCCACCCATAGATTCGCCTTCCCTGAAACAAGGGACTTTTTTAAAAAGCAAAAGAAGGGGACGGACAAAAGCGCAAATCACCCCTTTCTCTATGGGCCTGGAAGCCTTCCTGCTCCACTTCGGGGCTGTTCCGCAGCAAAGAACCTGCAAATAGCCTTGGCACCCACTGCTACACTTCCTGCCTCGTGCACAACACAGAGTGTGCTGCAAGCAGTCGTTTGTGTGGCTGTCAAAGAGGAAGTTATTGCATCTCTCAAGCCAAATGGAACAGCCCAGGGTTCAGAGCCACGCCGCTGCCCACGCCACTGCTAAGAGAGCATCCTTTCATCCAAACACACAAAACAAAAAAGCCTCCATCTCGCTGCAGACAGAAAGGCCGAAACTTTTCCAAAAGGCAGTTTGGAGTACAGGGCATCCCCCCCCCAGCAGTATTGCAGAGCAGCAGCTGGTAGGGGGAAAAGCAGGTGTAAAGAGGCCCTGTGGATGCCTTTCAAGAAAAGGGAAGCAATTGGAGAGAGGGGATTTTCCCCTTTTGCCCTTGCTTTGTTCCTGAGAAGCAATAACTGGGCATGGGGGAGAGCCCAGCAACAAAACCTGTTGGTGGGGGCACATGAGAGGTCCTGCAGCAGCTGTCACAGCTGTAATAGCCGAGGATCTGGGAAAGCAAGACTGGCGTTCCCGGGTGTGCCTTAAACACTAGCTGAACCCTTGGCAGCACACGGCACGAGAACATCGGGGTATGTGTGACCCTCCTGAGGCTAGTTACAGTTGGAGCTACAGTCAGTGACCGGGCAAACACTGTCGATTTGCTCATTATTTGTCCAGGAACTGTAGATGTGAGGGGGAAACAGTATTCTAGTCTCTGTCACTGGCCAGAGGAATAGGGACCACTGCTCCCTCTAAGCTGTGGAGTCTTGTGAGCAAAAATTCTACTTTGGGAGCCATGGGCATGAAAGTTGTGAGCGAGCGATTTGGCCGCTGCATAAATTAGTTTGCTCTGGAGAGCGCGATTTAGCTGCTGCATAAATTAAGTTTGCTCTGGAGCCCTCCCTTCCTGAGCTAAGATGAAAATGTGTGAGCTGGAGGCTGGAAAACTGTGAGCTAACTCACAGTAACTCAGCTTAGAGGGAACACTGATAGGGACCACTGGTAGGCTTTGCTCCCAGAATGAACCAGTAAGGGCCCAGTAAGGGAAGACCAGCATGGTTGAAAACATCAGCCGTAGAAGGAGCAGCAAATTCAGGGAGCCTAAGATTCCCGCCCACCCAAAACTCCCGAGACTACAGAAGAGAGGGAAAGGACACCCTGGATTCTGTCCTCACAGCTAAAGATCCAAGCAAGAATCCCAAGGAGCCCTGAACCCGATAGCCCGTGCTGGCCCGATCTCGTCAGATCTCGGAAGCTAAGCAGGGTCGGCCTTGGTTAGTGTTTGGAAGGGCGACCTCCAAGGAATATTGCGGTTGTGACACAGAGGCAGGCAATGGCAAACTACCTCTGAAAAGTATCTTGCCTTAAAAGCAAAAGCCTAGCTCGCTACCTAGTGGTGCATAATGCTAAAGAGCTAGAACTTCTGCCTGCCAGACAACCTTAGGATCTCCTGGCTATTCTACACATAATGCCATATGACAATTATAATTATTATCCCAGAGAAGAGAAAATCAGCCTGCTCCACACACCATGTATCTTATCTAATTTTGACCGGACCCTCACTTGGCAAATCAAAAACCCATGCAATGTACCCCCCGGTATAGGGTTGTCAACCTCCAGGTGACACCTGGAGATCTCCTGCTATTACAATTGATCTCCAGACAATCCAGATCACTTCTCCTGGAGAAAATGGCTGCTTTGGAAGGTGGACTCTGACATTATACCCTATTGAGGTTCCTCCCCTCCCCTCCCCTCCCCTGGCTTCACTCCCCAAGTCTCCAGGTGTCTCACAACCCAGAGCTGGCAAGCCTGCCCTGGTGAAAAATGTGATGTATTGTCTTGGTCCCAGAAATATGGACACAGATTCCAGTGCACAGATTCCTTGACATAGTGACGACAGTGTTGTAAGTCTATAACTACACACTGGGTGCGTTCAGCCGGGGCGTTTCAGCCGGCATAAACTGTACCGGTTGGAACCGGTGCAGTTTATGCCGGCTGAAACGCGATCACACTTACCTCCTGTCTGCGGAGCCCATCGCTGTATGCCTGTTCACATGCAGCGAGCGTCAGCGGTTTTTTTTATTTAAAAAAACTCAGTTTGAGCATGCGCATAGGCAGCCATCCACAGAATGGCGATCTTTGCGCATGCGCAAAACCCCCAGT
>NW_015166487.1:39023-82607 GCF_001447785.1 Gekko japonicus | reverse complement strand
GGTGGGAAGGTAACAGCGTTCCGTGCGCCTTGATGTTTAGTCATGCCGGCCACATGACCACGGAAACGTCTTCGGACAGCGCTGGGTCTTCGGCTTTGAAACGGAGATGAGCACCGCAACCCTAGAGTCGGATTCGACTGGCTTTCGAGCAAGGGAACCTTTACCTTTACCTTTAAGATCACATTAGCCTTTTTCTTGTCACTGCATCACTCTGGCTGCTCCTATTTAAGTTATGGTCCACCTGTACCCCAAGATCTTGTTCACACACACTGCTACCCAATTACATCCAGTATGCATGTAATTCATTTTTGATACCCAGATGTAGAACCCGGCACTTGTCCTTGTAAAATAGCATCTTTTCTCATGTGTCCATACTCTTGTTCACACCCATCCACTGTTCCAGTGTGTTCATATCTCATTGAATTGTATCTCTATCATCTGGTATGTATACTGCTGCTCCCAATTTGGTGTCATCTGCAAATTTAATGAGTAGCCCCTCCACACCCTTATCCAGATCATTTATAAAAATATTGAAAAGTACTGGGCCCAGAACTGAGCCCTGTGGCATCCCACTGGACACCTCCCTCCATTCAGATGAAATGCCACTGACAAGTACTCTCTGAGGTAACTCTAACCAGTTACCTATCAACCTAACTATCCTAGAGTCCAGTCCACAGTCCCTCAGTTTACCCATCAGTACATCATGGGGAACCCTGTCAAAAGCTTTACTGAAATCCAGGTAAACAACATCAATAGCATTCCCTTGATCCAGTAAGCTCTTCACTCGATCAAAGAAGGAAATGAGGTTGGTCTGGCAGGATTGTGTTGACTCACTCTGTGTAATCCGCCCTGAGTCCAAGTGAGAAAAGCAGAATATAAATAGCACAAATAAACACTGGTGGTCAAGTCTGACACTAGGAACACCCCCAACTTTCATTAGCATGGTCGAGGGGGGGGGGAAAGACACCTGGAATCAGGGGGAGAACTAGTGTAAAAAACTGGAATTTTCAAATAAAAAGAAAGCATATTCTTCAAAATTTGGTAGCATCACTAATATAAGCCATGTCTTTGCTGGAGCCAAGCACCCTCAACTGAAGACCACTTCTTGCTGGTGCAGCCACCGGCAATAGTGTTACTGTTCTCCACAAGCAGAAAACTCAAGATCAATGCCATAGGGCCTCTACACAACCATGAGGTGGGTGGTGGCAGCCAGCTCTCTTCCTAAGGCAGCATCCTGTAACCCATGTGACAGAGGCTCCCCCCACTTGAAGGGCCCCTCACTGCTTTTCAGAAGGCCTACCAGGCTGGAAGGGAGAAACTGGTGCAGCCCATGGCCCTGCTATCCAATTGGCGTGGCTTGAAAGGGGCTCCCCTGGCCAAGCTCTCTTCTTCAAGTTCTTTGCTATGCAGTAACTCAGAATTTGAGGAGCTGCGGTGGCTCAAGTGGTTAAGATGCTGAACTGCAGGCTGTGGAAGGTCGGTAGTTCAGCAGTTCGAGACCCAGGTTGCCGCATGACGGAGTGAGCTCCCGTCTCTAGTTCCAGCTTCTGCCAACCTAGCATTTCGAAAGCAAGAAATTGCAATACCTTCTTTGGGAAGGTAACAGCGTTCTGTGCGCCTTGGTGTTTAGTCATGCCAGCCACATGACCACGGAAATGTCTTCGGACAGCGCTGGCTCTTCGGCTTTGAAACAGAGATAAGCACCGCAACCCTAGAGTCGGATTCGACTGGCTTTCGAGCAAGGGAACCTTTACCTTTTACCTTTAACTCAGAATTTGCACAAGTGAATTCAATATCACTGAACCTGGGTTTCATCACCCTTAATGCCACCCCAAGTTTTTTTAAAAGGACATCGCTTACCCCAATTCACAGGTTCAGACAGTAAAATCCAAGGCCATAATGCAAGTTACACCTTTTACTGAGACCGAATTAAAATGTTATTAATGAATAAATTCTTAATAAACAGGTATTCCAGATTTTATTTCTGGATTTTTCTTTGACCAGTGCAGCTCCCTGGAACTTCTAAAAAAAGTCAAAGTTCCTCAAGAATAGCTCCATTTGTTTGGTGTAGTGGTTAGGAGTGTGGACTCTAATATGGAAGAACCAGGTCTGATTTCACACTCCTCTACCTGCAGCTGCTGGATGACCTTGGGCAAGCCATAGTTCTCTCGGAGCTGTTCTCTCAAGGACAGTTCTGGGAAGAGCTCTCTCATTCCCACCTACCTCACAGGGTGTCTGTTGTGGGGAGGGGAAGGGAAAGGAGTTTGTAAGCCGCTCTGAGACTCCGAGTGAAGGGCGGGGTATAAATCCAATCTCCTCCTCTTCTTCTTCCTCATATTATCTGAAGACTGGATTTCTTCATTTGCAATGTGGCATTTTGTAAGACCCACACCAAAAGGAGACACTTCTGTTCACATTGTTTTAGAACTGCACTACAATTCTATCAAACCACTTGTGTATCTGGAAGACAAGAACCAGTAATCAGGTGCTGAGATAATCATCTCATCTGGAAAGGTCAAACCTTCCATTGTTCCACTGATGTAAATCATTAATCTCTGGAAGCCTCTGGGGATTCTCACTCTCTTTTTGGGTCCTTCAATTTTTAAAGATTATTGATACTAAAATCTATGTTGGGATTTTGCGGATGGTTATTTTTAAAGGAAAAAGACAATTGCAGTGATGCAGTTTTCCCAATAGCACCCGTAGCCCGTAGGTGGCTAAAAATGTTTAGCTTTATCCCAACAAAAACACAGTGCATACACAGAGCAAAAAAAGCCACAACAGCCCATTTTACTGTGAGACTCTGCATTAAAACCAATGGAGGTTGTACAGCACTTTGTGTTGAATGGATTTTGATCAATTGCTCTACACTTAATTTTCATTTATGAGGTGCAGAAAAGCACACCAGCATAAGAGGACGTAAGAGTTCGGCTTCCTTACATGTAAATGAACATGGGAAAATACACAACGTCATTACATGGAGAGAGATTGTTTCTCCATCTACTTCGGAACTGTTTACTGATTCTGAGATTACAGAATTCAAGATATCATTTTTTTTTTTTAAACTACTTTAGTAACCCCTAAACCTTAGACAGGTCCTGTCTCCTGTCTCCGGTCAGTCTTCGAAATGGGGATTTTATCTTTGTGGGGGTCCTATGCCGATCAGGGCCGATCAGGGCCACATGGAGGGCGGGGGGGGGCTTTAACCCTTCCCCTCCTGAAGCGTTTCATCTTTGGAAACTGGCCCAGATCTCCCAGCATCTTGTCAGGAAAGGAGGAAAGGGTCGATGAATTGTCTGTTTCCATATTCTCTAAGTGGTCCTGTCAGGGCCAGCTGTGTAAGTGTGGCCTCTCCAAGTGTCTTTTCAACATTGTGTTTAGGGGTGGAAGTGCTGTAGCTTCGGTCTGAGATGGAGATAAATGACAGGAAGCCCATGCAAATAAAGTCAAAACAGCAAGGCAGTTTGAGGAGGTTTTTCTGTCGAGCTCTAACTGAAATGGAAGTGAGTCGCAGGGTAAACAAATAAATGTCTGATTCACTGAAAGTAGGCCATGCCTCTTCTTAACACAGCTCCCCTGCCTCTTGTCTAAAATGGTTTGAGGAACTTGCAGGAGTGGAAATAGATCATGACTCCTTCTCGGACTTTCCACATTCAGTCCTGGACTAGGGCCAAAATATATAACATTGTGGCTAAAAGAGCAGCATCTCCTTTTAAAAACCAGAATGTCTCTTGAAACCACACCAGCCCTAGAAATGTCCAAGCCTTTTGCTATAGGAAAGATTTCTCTCTTGGTTGAGAGGCTGAAAATACAACAGCTTTACTGAATGATTGTGAGGACAGCAACCAGGCAGCTAATTCTAAGGAGTGGTTTTTGAGGAAAGTCCCATTTCAAATTTCATTCACTGGCTGAATACTATCAGATGTTTGCTTTTATTGAAGAGGGTGCGCATGGGTGCTCACACATATGCATGAATGTTTCAGTCACAGCTGCACTGTACCAGGGAGCCAGAGTGGTGTAGTGGTTAAGAGTGACAGATTCAAATCTGGAGAACCGGGTTCAATTCGCCCAGCGCCCCCCCCCCCCAAATAAGCCTAACTCGCTGCATAATGCTAAAAAAGAGCTAGAGCTTCAGGCTACCAAACAATTCTAGGATCTTCTGGCTATACCACACACAATGCCATATAATGGCCCCGGTCACACGGGCCGGATATCGCGGGGGGAGGCGTGGCTAATTGCCCCGGCGCAGTTTGATCCGCGATTACACGATCAGACGCACTGGCGGCACACCACGGGTCCTTCCCTCAGCGCCGGCGGGTAAACGAGGGTGGCGATCACATGACAATCCTGCAGCACTGCAAAGAAGCGGCGCAGCGCGATCACACCAGCAATGGCTAGGTGCCGCTGCCGTGACAAACGGGGTCATTTATTTTTTTTAAGCCGAAACAGCACTTTCGCTTCCCTCTTTGTGCGCATGCTCCGTTGGGTGCTTGTGCGCATCTTGTGGAGACTTGGGGGGGGGGACCTGTTTGCGAAGGGACATGGGCGGGCGCCGGACGCCACCACCGGAAACACGATCAGACGCCAGCCCTTGCCCCGCGGTTTCCGGAAACTAGTACCTCGGAGGTACTAGTTTTTAACTCTGCATCTTCGGCGGGAAGTCTCGGGGTTGCTACGGGAGCTCTACGCTTCCCAGATGTTGCGGTGTGATCGCGTCCGGAAAATCTTCCTATCTTCCATCTCTGTAGCGTGGCTAATGCTCCGTGTGACTGCAGCCAATAATTTCTTTTCCATTGATGTTCCCATTTCAGACCGGTGCCACATGTCCATAACTTACACTGAATTATGACAACGTATTATAAAAATGCAAGTAGCCTGACACAATCATAAAATATCTCCAAGACAAAAGTAATTATAGCATTTCTGGATGACCATTCCTTTATTAGCGTAATGGCCCAGAATGAATGGCTGAGGTTTTATCAATGGAGACCCAACTGTTGTATCATATACTTGACAATCTGACATCTCTCGTCAAAGGACCCATCAGAACTTAAACAATTGAGATTATTGTCTGAGGTCTTGCTGCACCTTCCTCCTTTCATAAAGCAGCAGATCTTTTCAGTGGTGGTATCCCAAACCAGAGAAGAAGGGTGTTCAGGGAGCATCAATCCTTTAAGAGACTGGGTATCGCCTGAAAGCCTGCTTCTTTCAGCTGTTCATCAAACCCTTTAGCATACATATCTGACTTGCACTGCATGGACCAAGAGTCCCCAACATGGTGCCTGCCCACACTTTTCCTGGCACCCACCAAGGGCTTTTAGAATGTGGGAGGGGCCACGTGGGGCTTTTGCACCACACAGGTTCTGATTGGCCCCTGGAGATTTAACTGGCTATGCAGATCTTTCTTTAAAAAGCGTTGGCAATGTAAACACAAGAATCTTTACTGAGTGACTGAAAGTACGCTGTGTGCAAGCAGGAAAATATATTTAAACGACACGTTCATTTAAAAACACATCCTGTTAAGCAGAGCTTCTGCTGGAAATGTTGAAGAGTTACCATTAGTTAGGCACACTCTCACTCTCTGGCATTTGCAGTTGTCTCTGCCTCCTGCATCAGCCATTTTGTAGTTACACCCGTGTCAGAATTCCAAAGGTGCCTGGAGGCTCAAAAAGGCTGGGGACCCCTGATGTAGACCTAGTAGGTTCAAGCCCGACTAAATTTTCCCGTGGTACAATGGAACTCCCGAGCCTTCCCCTTCTCAATGCAGCCCACTGATCTCCAAGAAACGTCCTGAGGTGGGTCCGCAGGGGGAAGGGGGAATCCATGGAAACTGACAATTTAGTCTGGATCCAACCTGATGTCTTCTGGAAGAAAATGATGAACAGCACATGCTCTATGTTTCTGGAAATGGTTGGCTGGCAGACCACTTTTTAAATTACCTGAATGATACTGTGTCCTGAGGAAAATGAGTTTTTAAGTGGAAGAGCGAACCGCAGTGCACGGAAGCTGCTGTGCGAATCTTTAAGGCCCCTATCCCCTGCACTCCATTTCCCCTGCTTGTTGATACAGCCCATGCAAATACTTCAAAGGCACCATTAAGTCTCCAATGTTTCTCAAGACTAACAGGGGTGTGCCCCTCACAGGCAGGGGAACAGCGCTTCAAGGAACAGGAAGGAGACAAACAAAAACAAAATGACATTACCAGATTTCATAGAATCAGAGAGTTGGAAGGGACCCTAAAGGCCATCTAGTCCAACCCCCTGCTCAATGCAGGATGAGCCTAGAGCATCCCTGACAAGTGCTTGTCCAGCCGCTGCTTAAAGACTGCCAAGGGAGGGGGAGCTCACCACCTCCCTTGGCTGCTGATACCACAGTTGCACAACTCTGACTGTACAAAGGTTTTCCCTAAGAACCAGCCGGTACCTTCCCACCCTTAATTTAAACCCATTCTTGTGATTCCTCTCCTCTGCTGCCAACAGGAAGAGCTCCCTGCCCTCCTCTAAGTGACAGCCCTTCAGATACTTCAAGAGAACAAATCATGTCCCCCCTCAACCTCCTCTTCTCCAGACTGAACATTCCCAAGTCCCTCAGCCTTTCCTCATAGGGCTTGGTCTCCAGGTCCCCGACCATCCTCATCGCTCTTCTCTGCACCCACTCCATTCTGTCCACATCCTTTTTGAAGTGAGGCTTCCAGAACTGCACACAATCCTCCAGGTGTGGCCTGACCAATGCAGTGCACAGCAGGACTATGACATCTTGTGATTTGGACGTTATGCCTCTGTTGACACACCCCAAATTCGCAATGGCTGCTCATATTTAACTTTCAATCCCCAAGATTCTGTTCACATACACTGCTCCTCAGAAGTGTATCCCCCCTCCAGTATGAGTGTTCCTCATTTTTGTTACTCAGATGTAGAACTTGGTACTTATCCTTCCTTCAATTGCATCTTGTTCACATCCACCCACTTTTCCAACGTGTTCAGATCTCACAGAATTCTATCTCTATCTTCTGGTGTCTTCGCTGCTCCTCCCAATTTGGTGTCACTTGCAAATTCAATGAGTAGCTGCTCCACACCCTCATTCAGATCATTGATAAAAATATTGAAAAGTACTGGGCCCAGAACTGAGCCCTGTGCACCCGACTAGACACCTCCCTTCATTCAGATGAAATGCCATTGACAACTACTCTCTGAGTGCGGTTCTCCAACCAGTTCCCCATCCACCTAACTATCCTAGAGTCCAGTCCACAGTCCCTCAGTTAACCCATCAGAACATCACGGGGAACCCTGTCAAAAGCTTTTTCATGAACATATCATTTCAATCTGAAAATCGAAGCCACTGATATACATTCTCCCTGCTTCAGGATGAACCTGCAGTGCCCCCCCCACATTCTAATGAAAAGCAATGGAATATTACCATGAAAATATATGCCTGCTTTTGTGTCAAAGGCATAAAACCAGCCAAACGGGAACACCAGCAATGAAAACGGGTGAAAAGGATCACAACAGCGTATGAAAAAGAGGGGGGGGCATTCATGCATCCCTCCATTATTTACTGTCATGAGAAAGAGAGGAGACAAGTGAGGGAAGTCAGGAGGGATGGGACTAAGCAAAGAACATTTTATGAAATCTTCCGACGTTCTGCAGCGGCAGGGCCTGGCACCACATGGCGGGCAATTCGTTTGCTGCCCACTACCACCAAATGAGAAGGGAGCACGTGCGACTGAACAACAACAACCTCTTCCCCAAATCCCCAAAGGCTCAAAAAGGTTGGGAACCCCCAGGATCTAGACTTGCTGGGGAAACTAGTTTCACACACTGGCCTCGTCAAGAAATTGGACTTTTAGTTCAATTTCTTGTTCTTTCATTAGACACTCCCAGGCCTCATATTAATCTCTAGGCCTACAGATGGGCTGAAGTGACTAAATGCCAGTTTGGTGTAGTGGTTAAGTGTGTGGACTCTAATCTGGGAGAACCGGGTTTGATTCCCCACTCCTCCACTTGCACCTGCTGATGTGGCCTTGGGTCAGTCACAAGCTCTGGCACAGCTGTCCTTGAAAAAGAGCAGTTTGTGTCAGAGTTCTCTCAGCCCCACCCACCTCACAGGGTGTCTGTTGTGGGGAGGGGAAGGGAAAGGAGTTTGTAAACCGCTCTGAGACTCCTTTGGGTAGTGAAGGGCGGGGTATAAATCCAATCTCTTCTTCTCTTCTTCTTCTAAATGGAAAATACCTGGCTGTTGGTGTTGAAGGGGTGGCAAACCGACTTTGTGACCTTTGGATAGCAATTCAGGTACAGGGACAAAGCATTTGTTTACCGGGACGGGACTTGGCGCCAAGGCATCCTTCAATTGGTGGTGTGATTTACACTACACAAGGGACAGGTTAGATTGCAGATAACCCCGCAATCCCGTCATAAAGTAGCCCCCTCCTGGGTCATCCATTGTAACAGGTTCATGTCAACATAACTTCAATGGTCTGATTTTTTTATTTGGGCTGATGGGCCCCAGCCCTCTCAGATCTTAGGCTTTCAAAAGTTAGTCTTTCTGTTCTTTGTTCGTAGCTAGCCTCAGCTATGATAAGGCATAATGAGCTAACCTCAGAATGCTCTCTGTACATGGATTGCTGTCTGATTTATTTATTTATTTATTATTTTCGATTTATAACCCGCCTTTCCCGACTTCAACCCAGAGGGTAACATCTGGTAACTATGGATTAATGACCTAATGTGCAGCTAGCATATTAACTGTAGGGTGTTTTTTTTTTAGTTCTCACTGATGATGATCTTTCGAAATTTTCTTGCACACTTAAATATCCCTTGATTATACCTGGTGTTTTGTGCTTCAGGTGCCTCAGTCCTATTCCAGTTCCTTAGACCGTAAGAGTTCACCTACTGGGTTAATTATTGTGGAAACTCATTCTGTGAGTGGTCTACCTTGCAGGGCTGACTTTCTTGATTAATCCTAGTAAGGTTAGAAGTTTGCCCCTTAGCTTCTGACTGGGTGGGTAATTCCAAGGGGCTGGTGGCAGGTACCAGAAATGATAAGTGTGTGGAAAAGCGCGCGCGCACACACACACACACAGGGTTTTTGTAATTTTGTGTTCTGCTAGCCTGTACCAAGAATCCCTTGGACTGGGGATTCTTGACAGGCCTGAGCTGGTCAACCAATGCTTTTGCTGCAGGCTTCCAAATTTCTATAAATCTCTATGCCAACTTGCAAAATTCTGTAAAAATAATGTCCGACACTGAGCTCAAGAGTAAGAGGCTGCCAGCGACTTTCGAAAAATGAAAGCTGCTGCAAGCTCTCTCCTGACTGCTATACTCAAATCAGCATCTGTGACGGGAGTACTGAGTGAGCATTAAAGACAGACTCTCCCTCTCTCCCCGATGCCTTTGTCACAACACCTGCCTGAGTCGGAGCCATTACCGAACTCTCCACACAAGATCTTTGAACTTGTCCGTTACACAAGGTCAGACATGTTGTATCACTGGCTACAGGCTGAATGACTAGGAACAGTTTCATTTATTAATGAACTGGCTCGTCTTTCCTTTCAAGCGCAGATGCATAATAGGCCTGTGGTGATGCCCAACATAACATTTTAAAAGCTGAATGGTTTCTGACAAGAGTGCAACTGATGGCTTGGCTGAATCCAGAGAGCTGGAATGGCTTAGTGGAGAGAGGCTGGGACTGGGTTTGGGGTTCAAGTCCTGGCCCAGCCATTCAAAGCCCTGGCTTAGCCATTCAAAGCTTAACTTGGTCATCTGCTGACTCAGTTCATCTTCATTCGTTGAAGATGAACTGTGACGGCGGTGTGCTAACCTCCATGCGGGAAAGGAGTTAAAGTGCCCAGCAGGAGACGGCCCCCGTCATCAGCCTTCCCCTGTCCTCATGGCTCCCCAAGCGCAGCTCAAAGACAGAGACTGATTGACAGAAAGTGCCACCAACACTGAAATGGGAATGGTTCAAGCCTAAGTGTTGAGAGAGCAAAAACTGGGAGCACCCCTAGAGGGAAGTGGCGCATTCCTTGACTGTCATCTCTGGCAAAACGGGACATCGCGCCCATCCCCTGTGACTGCCTTTTGCCTTGGCTGTGGCTCCAGGGAGGGGGCTGCTGCGTCCCCCCCCCCCGCCCCCCCCCCCCTCTCTGGCTGCTGCTGCTGCTGTCCCTCAGAGCTTTGGGTTAAACGGCACCCCCTGAGCATCTACTGATTTGTTTACTTACTTCATTAATTTTGGTCCCAATGGGCACCCAAAGCAGCTGACACCATTCTCCACTCCTCACATTTTATCCCGTGAGGTCAGTCTGAGCTGAGAGAGTGGCAACCAGCCAATTTCCATGGCAGAGTGGAAATCCACACCTGGGTCTCTCCAATCCCAGGACAGCACACTGACCACCAGTGTCCCCTCTAAGCTGAGTTAGTGTGAGCTAGCTCACAGTTTTTTAGCCTCTGGCTCACACATTTTTGTCTTAGCTCAGGAAGGATGGCCCCAGAGCAAACTAATTTATGCAGTAGCCGAATCGCCTGCTCACAACTTAAATGCCAGCAGCTCACAAAGTAGAATTTTTGCTCACAGGACTCCACAGCTTAGAGGGAACATACTGGCCTGCAGAATCAGCTTTACTCAAGCTTACTGTGAAGTCCCCGTTTCAAGACAAGCCGCTTCTTTTTCTTACTCCCTCTAAGTAGGCAACAGGCAGGGGAAGCTAACAGGATGCTCTTAAGCAGTTTCTTTTAAAAGAAACCATTATTTAAAAAGAAGCTATTCGTACCTTCATTTCTATTATAAACACTTTCAGCAAACCTGAGTGGATTCCAAAGTGGAGATCCTTTTCCATACACCTCAGCCCTTAAGGATTAACACCGTCAGTCTTGACACTGTAACATACCCTAAACGGCTCATAATATTTTTTACCAGCAAAGCCTCTCTCTAATGCCCTAGACTTCGTAAACATTCTCCTCGGTCCCAGCCACCACTCCAACAGCCAAACGCCACTTCTGGTGCAACTACAGGAAGTGACATCACTGCATCAGGGCAATGCTCCAGGACCCCCAGAATGCCGCCCTGATGCAGTGATGTCTCGTCCGGGGCGGCACCAGAAGTGGTGCTGTGCTGTTGAAGTAACAGCGGCGTAAGAGCTATTTTCCTGGCATTTTCCCCCTCGTTGCCCAGTGGGAGGTCACCAGAAGGCCTTACTCCTCCCTTTCGATAGTGTCAGCAAGCTGCCAATGTGTCTTTCCTATATGTATTAGACAAGTGTGATATGCTTGCAAGAAACTCATATTAGAAATTCCGATACTAAATATTTAAAAAATGTCAAATTTGGATTAGAATTTTATTCTTCGGCCTCAAACAAGAAAAAAGGAGTTGTGACATATGTGAAAAAGGATTTACAACCTAAAGAAATTTTTAAAGACTTGGATGGAAGATATGTGGGTGTGGAAGTTTTGATCCAACAGAAAAAGACATTGGTGATCAATCTATACGCACCCAATGGAGCAAAAGAAAAATTCTTTAAGGACTTAACTGAACATCTACAAGGACAAACCTATGAACAAGTCATTTTGGTCGGAGATTTTAACGGAACTGTGGACCGTTTGGATAGAAGATCACAAAAAGGCAACGAAATTAGTGGAAAATTGCCAAAGAACTTTTTTGAAATAGTCAAGCAGGAAAAACTAGAGGATGTATGGAGGAAATGGAACCCGACGCAGAAGGATTTTACTTTTTATTCCAATAGACATTGCTCTTTTTCCAGAATTGATATGATTTGGATGTCAGAAGAATTGTCAATGAAAACACATAAAATTGAAATTTTGCCAAGATGTAATTCCGACCACAACCCTGTTTTGTGGACTTCTATAGAAAGGAACAAATCCTTTCTTTGGAGAATTAATGAAGATTTGTTGGATAAAAAAGATGTAACTGAAATGTTAAAGGAAGAAACAAAGCAATTTTTCCAACAAAATCTGAATAAAGAGACCCCAATTCAGGTGGTGTGGGATGCGTATAAAGCAGTGATGAGAGGGATTCTCATCTCTCAAAATGCGAAGCAAAAGAAGGAAAAATTTCAAAAACAAACAGTAGTGTTGGAAAAAATATCACAAAAAGAAAAAGAATTAAAGAAGAAACCAGGGAAAAAGAAGATTATTCGAGAATTACAGTTGTTGAAAGAACAACTGAATGAAACTTTAAACCAGGAGCTCTATTGGAATTTAAAGAGGCTACAGCAAAAATCTTTTGAAGGGGCAAATAAACCGGGGAAATTTTTAGCGTGGCAACTTAAGGCTAGAAAAGAAAGAAGAATGATAACCAAAATAATAGAAGAAGGAAAAGAATTCGTTGACCCTACTGGCATAAAGAGAAGTTTCTTCAAGTATTATGCTAAATTATTCCAAGCAAATAGAACAGATCTTGAGAAGATTAAAAAATATTTGGACAAGGTTCCGTTACTTAAAATAAGCAACGAATTTCAGGAATTACTGAATGGCCAAATTCAAAAAGAAGAAGTGAGGAAGGCAATTGAAGAAGCGAAGTTGGGGAAGGCGCCAGGACCGGACGGATTTACCGCAAAGTTTTATAAAAAAATGAAAGAAGAAATTGTTCCGGTCATGGAAGCTTTATCCAACGATATACGTGAGAGTAAGAAGGTGCCAGACTCTTGGAAAGAAGCAATTATTTCATTAATACCAAAGGAAGGACAAGAACCAACGAATGTGAAAAACTATAGGCCAATTTCTCTTTTGAATAATGATTACAAGATTTTTGCAAAAATTATTGCAGAGAGGGTGAAAAACTATTTACAAACAGTGATTTCAGAAGACCAAGCTGGTTTTTTACCAAAGAGACAGATCAGAGACAATGTAAGAATAGTAATGGACGCAATTGAATATTATGAGAAACACCCTGAACAAGAAGTAGCTTTTTTATTTATCGATGCCGAAAAGGCATTTGACAATCTTAACTGGAAGTTTATGCTGCAAATGATGGAAAAAATAGAAGTGGGACAACACTTCAGAAATTGCATTGAAGCTATCTATTCTGAACAAAGAGCTAAACTGAATGTAAACAAAGAACTGACAGATAGCTTCAAGGTACAGAAAGGCACCAGACAGGGTTGTCCCCTATCACCGTTATTATTTATCTGGGTGTTGGAGATACTTCTACAAAAAATACAGCAAGATCAAGAGATAACGGGATTGACACACAAAGGACTTAAATACAAATATCGAGCATTTGCTGACGATGTAATGTTCATTGTGCAAAACCCGACAGACAAATTACCGTTACTATTCCAAAAAATAAAGGACTTTGGAGAATTGGCCGGATTTTATGTCAATAAGAACAAGACGAAGCTTATTTGCAAAAACATGACGAAACAAAAACAAATGGAACTGCAAGACCTGGTACAATGTGAAGTAGTAAAAAAGACTAAATATCTTGGTATTGAGTTAACTGCAAGAAATATAGACTTATATAAGAACAATTATGAAAAACTATGGACTAAGTTAACTCAAGACTTTAAGAAATGGGACAAAATGAATTTGTCACTGATGGGAAGAATATCAGTCATAAAAATGAATGTCCTACCACGTTTGATGTTCCTGTTCCAAACAATACCAATACTTAGTAAGACAGATTTGCTACTTAAGTGGCAACAAGAACTATCAAAGTTTGTTTGGGCAGGCAAGAAACCGCGAATCAAGATGAAAATTCTTTGTGATGCCAAAGATAGAGGTGGGTTACAATTACCAAATCTTAGACTATATTATGAAGCGGTCTGTCTAACCTGGATGGAACAATGGGTGAAATTAGAAAATGATAAGTTACTGGGGTTAGAAGGCCATGATTGTAGATTTGGTTGGCATGCATATTTATGGTATGACAAAACAAAAATGGATAGCTTTTTTAAGCTTCATGTGGTAAGAAAAGCACTATTTGTGGTATGGATGAGGTATAAAAAATACTTTTGTGATGTAAGACCATTGTGGATTGTACCAGTGGAAGTGTTAACATCTTACTCAAGACATAGAGATAAAGATTGGTTGCCATATAAAGATCTAATTAAAAAAGTGGGAACAGAATGGGTAATGAAAAAGCAGAATGAAATTGAATATGATTATGAATGGCTGAAATATATGCAGATTTTTGACCTTTTTAGATCAGACAAAAGAAACTATGGTTTTAGAGAGGAAAAAAATGAGATTGAAATGATTTGGGAGAGTGAAGGGGGAAAAAATATCTCTAAAATGTATAAAGTGTTACTAAAATGGTATACTGAAGATGAGACTGTAAAAGGGCAAATGATAAAATGGGCGATAAATATGAATACGGAAGTGGCTATTGAAACCTGGGAATATTTGTGGAAAAATTCTATTAAGATATCGCCTTGTACCAATGTTAGAGAGAATTGTTATAAAATGATGTATAGGTGGTACATGACTCCGAAAAAAATTGCAAATATGAACCAGAATATGTCAAATAAGTGTTGGAAATGTAAAAGCCATGAAGGCTCATTTTATCACATGTGGTGGACTTGTGAGAAAGCTGTTGACTTTTGGACAAAAGTCCACAAAGAAATGCAAAAAATACTGAAATGCTCTTTCAAAAAGGCGCCGGAAATTCTGCTTTTGGGACTGAAAATGGAAGAAGTCAATACAACTAAAAAGACTTTATTCTGGTACTTAATCACAACTGCGAGAATGATTTATGCACAATTTTGGAAAACAGAGAAAGTGCCAGAAATTGAAGACTGGATACAAAAAGTTCTGTTCATGGCAGAGATGGACAAAATTATGAAGAAGCTGAACAATAAAGAAGATGACGTGTTCTTTCAAGAATGGAGTGAAGGTTGTTTTGGTCTGGTCTGTTGTTGTCCAGTACCATACCTTTGTCTGGGCTGATAGTGTTGTCTGCTTCCAGATGGAGACTGCCATGGTTTGTAGCTCCCATCTGGTGATGGTTTATTATACAAAAGTCGAAAACTGTTCTGGGAACAAGATCGAGGCCGAAAAGGCTTAGAGGGACCAGTGACTCCTAATGACATAGAGGCCTTAATGTTTTTATCCATTTCCTGCAGGACGAATCCATGGAAGTATGGAAGAGCCCTTGGCCATCAAAAGGTAAGTCCTCTATGTAAGCCCTCATATCAGCAGGGAGCAAGGTGGTTCTGAGCCAGGAATGTCTCTGAAGGTCTACTGCAGAAGACATTGTATCTGAAAATGTATCTAAGGCATGTTTGGAAGAGTTTATGATTTGTTCGGAAAGTAACAATCCTTCCTTTTGCAGTTTCCTGGCCTCTTGACGCTTGTCCTCGGGTACCAATGACAAAAGGTCAGTAAAACGCTCCCAGAGCGAGTATTCATAACGGCCTATGCATGCGATGTAGTTTGAAGTTTTAATTCCGAGAGCTCCCGCTGAATGAAAACGGTGTCCCATTGAATCTAGTTTTTTACTCTCCTTTTCCGAAGGTGTAGCCAATTACGTTTGCTCTTCGAGGAGGATGACACGACAATAGAATTGGGTTTAGGATGGACCTGGAGAAATTCAGCCTCTGTCTCCTGAACCCGGTACATATGATCCAAGTGCCGAGAGGACACAAGCGCTGAGAGGAAGCTGGAGCAGAAGACGGTTTGCCCCCCTGGAGCCTTAGCTGCCTGGAGTAATATGGACGACATCGGGAGAGCGATCAGTGTGGAGGTGTCTAGTTGTACGGCAATGAAGACAGGGTCCAACACTGACGACTGGGGTTGGACAATTGAAAGTCCTAGCGAATGTGCCATGCGTTTGACTAATTCTCCATAAGAAGAAATGTCTTCATACGGGGATATAGGGAGGTTGTCCGATACCGCAGGGTTTGGAATCGAAGGGTCTTCGGGTGACCCAGGGTGCTCCAAACCGTCGGTCTCCGAATTGGAGTCCGAAGATCCAGGAGGTGACATCGGTGCCGACATAGATGGAACCTCTGTCACTCGAGTAGGAGTGGGGACCACTGGACCGGTGTGTGATGGTAATGTAGGCCTAGGATGAAGTGGAGAAGGAGAACACAGACGGTCTTCTGGAGGCTTGGAGATGATTGCGGAAGGTCTGGACCTCCACTGAGGAGAACGAGAACGTCGCGATCTGCGGTCCCAATCTGAATGAGGCCAAGGCGTCCCCCACAGCATGGATGCCGACATCAGATACGAACCGAACCAGTAAGGCATGTGCTGCCGATGGTCCCACGAAGGTGGCATGGGTGGTTCAAAATAGGTAGGGGAGTCTGGTCTGGACTCCTGCCTGGGAGAATGGTGTAGTCTCGGTCTGGAATGGTAGTATTCAGGGTATCTCTCTGATCGAAACCGATGCTCTTCACGCCTAGGAGATCTGGATCACGGACACCGATCTCGAGAGACCGGCCAGGATCGACCACTAGCCCAAGAAGAGACCGATGATGAACGGTCCGTATGAGATCCCCGTGGAATCACATCCTCGACCTCCAATGGAGAGATCTATATCGGTCTTACAATAACGGAAGCCTCCGATACCGGGGGGTTCAGCTGCTGTATAGGCGAGTCGAGTAACTCTATCGATGGTATAACAGGCAGCTCCGGTTCAGGAGGGTCGGCGATCTCGGCTTTCGCCCGCTGGACAGGGAGTTGAGCAGAGCTCGGTTTCTTACCAATGCCGCTCATACTGTGAGACTTATGCATGGTCTTTTTCGAAGCAGAATTCTTCTTGTCGTGCTTCTCCTTCTTGTTACTCTTTGCTGTCTTCCCTCCCCCCCCCCCCGGCCCCCCCCTGGTGAGCGTTGTTTTGCAGGCATCATGGAAAGCTGCGTTTTTGTATTTGACGTGCTATGTTTTGCACCTGCCTTTTTAAAATGCATATAGATTGTGGTATGAAATGATACAAATCGATGTTGCACACCTCAAAACCTTTTTCTAAAGAAACCCATATTTTTTTAAAAGTAAGATAAAGGGGGAAGGGAGGAAAGAAGAATATCTCATTTTCTTGGCAAGGCCCATGCCCAAGACCAATGCTCCCTCTAAGCTGTGGGATCTTGTGAGCAAAAATTCTACTTTGTGAGCTGCTGGCATTAACGTTGTGAGCAAGCGATTTGGCTGCTGCATAAATTAGTTTGCTCTGGAGCCCTCCTTCCTGAGCTAAGACAAAAATGTGTGCGCTGGAGGCTAAAAAACTGTGAGCTAGCTCACACTAACTCAGCTTAGAAGGAACGCTGCCCAAGACCCCAGCAGGATCCCAGGTTCAAATCCCTAACATCTCCAGTAAGAAAGGTTGAACTGCAGGAACGGGAAACTGAAGATCCAGGAGAGCTGCCGGCAATCAGAAGAAGCAACACTGGTGAATACAGACCGATGATCAGAAAGTATCAGGGCAGCTTCACGTGGTTTATAAACACAGCTTGCCAAGACAAATCCACCTGAGCCCACCGCCTCGGGAAACTCACACGGAAGACCCTTTGATTCAGTAACTTACATGCTGAATAAAGAACCAGCTTATCACTATGACATAAGGGCTGTAAGATTTTTAGCCCGCTGGATTTCCTCCACCCCCAGGATTCTACCATTTCAGACTTTACGCTCTGGCACATCATTCCATCCACTGACTATTTATCAATGACTACATTTAAATTCCGCTCCAGGATATTTAAGCCAGTTTGCACTGTGCTCTCCCCCCCCCTCCATCCTTGCAACTACTTTGTTAAGATGGTTGTGCTCGGACTGCTCCAGAGCTGCCCAGAGAGCTCTGGCAGTGGGAAGTTGAACTTGGAGCTCCTCCATCAACATCCAGCAAGCTAACCATGCCTCCATACCAGGGGTCATTTTGTAGAAAAAGAGCTAGGGGAACTCATTAGCATAACTCATTAGCATATGCCACACCCCCTGACATCACCGGAGCAAGGAAGCCCCGCGAAGGCCCTCCCTGGCCCCAGGCAGGCAGGGGTGGGGAGAGGCAGGGAGGAAGCAACTTACCCTCCCTCTTCTCCTGCCTCCTCCTGGCTGAATGAGGGCCGGAAGCGGGGCGGCTGGAAGCAGGAGGCGGGGCTTCATCATGTGCCCCGCCCCCCGTACCTCACCCGGGGGAACTGCGATGCCCACGATCCCCCCCGAAATGACCTCTGCTCCATACTGATAAATTAATCAAGAACTAGGCCATTACATGGGTAGTTTTGTTCAGTGCTCAGCCACTGGTCTGTTCAATCTTATGCAAATAGGATTTTACCTCAAGTTAGCAATAATATATTTATGTAAGTGCTATTTCCCTTTTCTTTATAAAAAATAAAAAAGCTCACTCCGTTGGCCTTCTTATGTGAAGTACCCCCCTTTAAAAAAACTCGAAGTACCAAGGGCACTGTATCTGAAAATGTATACAGTTTTCCTAGCCAATTATCCTGCCACTAAAGTGATAACTTGTTTATAGATATGTCAATTCAGCTTTTCTTTCTGCTGAACTACTTTAGAATATAAAATATCAGTCCCGCAACAAATGCAAGGCATCTTAATCAACGCTGCCCAATCCTTCCTTGGGGGGGAATTATTTTTAAGCCTATTAGCATAACACATTCTTTAACAACATTTTAAATGGCTTTTTCAGGCTACTTTTTATTTTTAAAAATGTGCTGCTTTATGGAAGACAAGAGCAGGGGGAGAGAACTCACTGTAAAAACAGAAAAATCACTTTAAAATTTGCATAGGCAGATAAAACCAGCACAAAGGATATACAGATGTGCATTTTGTTTGTTTCTTTACACTTTTGCACATGGTTGGAAGGCCCTTTCTCATCTTGTCTGTGTTCTTTGGCATATTTCCCACCCGCATTTGTTTTTCAGGTTGGCGCGCTCAGGCCATTTTTCTGCTAGATGCTCCTGACATAAAAAACAGACAACACTTCTATTCCACTTTATTAATACCATCGAGGAGAAAAAAGCCAAGCATGGTCTCTCCCCCAGGGTAAAGAAACCAGAACAAAAACTTGAACTTCCACATCAAACCAGAAATACCATGAGCTTCATTACACCCCTGAACTGGCACCGTGCAGCTCGTAAAGCTGGTTAGAAGTCTAAGCAAAACTAGAATGAAAAATTTGCCCAGCTGGGCACACACTGGAATGTCATGCATTGTTTGGTCTTAACTTTTATAGTTTCATAAACAGTCTAAACGGAAGATATCCAGTTGTGAGACCAGGTAAGTCCACAAGGGTATTCTGCGGCTCATTAAGCAAACCGCCGCTGGCAATAAAAGAGAGTGAGATGCTATGCCCTCTGCCATTCATAGATTAGAAGCACCACTAAGCTAAGCACATGGATAAGGTAAAAAGCTCATTACATCTGTCATTCTTTACAGATGAAAAGTCATCCTTACAAAAGGCAGAAGGTTAAGAAACAGCATGGTCTTCTCTCATGTGGACTGTGAAGACTTTCTCCTTTGGAAACCTCCTCACAATCCAGTAGGAAACAAGAAACTGAAAGGGAAAGAACACTTTTCAGGAAAGGAAGTGAGCGAGTTAGCGCAGAGTCTGGTGGAGGAAATCAACATCTGCAAACACACAAATGCCCTTTGTACATTACAGAAAATGCACAGCAGACCAACCGTGACAACATGAAGACCAGTTTTGCTATTAACTATGTGATTTTTTTGTTATTAATTTGCTATGCTGCTTTTTGCTATTAACTATGTGATAGTTAATAGTTTTGCTATTAACTATTACACCACAATGTGAGGGTAGATTTCTGAAGTAGTAGGATGCTTTGAATCACTTTGATTGCAGATGGGGGAATGTTAAGTTTCAATGCTCCCTTGTGTAAAACACTCCTGCGAGTAGAAAATTACCATGGCAAGAAGCAAGCTGGCTTAAATCCTGCCTCCCCCACTGTGCTATTTTTTCTGTTTCAGAGAGACTTTTATACTTCAAAACATCACAACCCTCACCAGTAGGGTAAGATGGACACTCTCCACTTCACTAGCTCAGAATCCTACCCACCATATTCTGATGCATGTGTAAACCAGACTACCAACCATCATATGATGAAGAGGGTCCATCACTTTCAGAACACAACCAACCATAATGTGAGCAGCGATATTTCAAAGTTACAGGTTGTGAGTCTCTTGAAACACTCCCCTGCAGTAAAACAAAGTTGCATCAGTGCTTAGTTCTCGTGGCCCCTTCTTACACACCCAGGGAAAGGAGCAGGTGGCAATTTTTTCGCCAGGCCAGTTTGGCCAGGGATCCTGGAGGGTTTTTTTGCATTTCGTGCCCTCTTAACCCCACTGTTTAGTTTTCTTCCAGGTGTGCGCACACACACACACACACGTACATACACTTGTATTTCATGCATCTGATGAAGTCGAGTCTAGTCCACAAAAGACGATGTTATAGTAAGACTCAAGATGCCACTAAGACTCCCGCCCCAATTCACTTAGAAGACTGGATTTCAACATGTGCCATAGAATAGTCCCAGAAAGGCATTCTTATCTACGCAATACTGAAGGGGGGAGTAAAAGGAAGTAAAAACCAGCTACAACAAGCAAAAAGGGGAAGCAAAGATGGTAACAGCAATCACTAGGCATTAATTATTTAAAAATAAATCCACCTTTCCTTCTCTGTTAAAGACAATCAGGGAAACCTACAACACAGACTTTAAAAGGGGGGGGGGAGAAATTGAACAAATTGATACACAATTTCATCAGAAAGAGAAACACGGGAGGAAAGTGACCTTTTTTTAAAAACAAAGGAGTAAAAAAAAAAGAAAAGAAAGAAACCCTGTGTGATAGGCATATATAAATCACTGCTGAGTGGCATGGGGCTGGCTGGGTAGGTTCCTCACTCCCTCCCTCCCTCCTTTCAGAATGCAGAGCCAGGGGGCAGGGCCCTTTTCCAGGGCTGTGTCAGGATCAACAGCATGCAAAACTCCACACACATTCCAAGGAATCGTTATGCTTTATTAGTCTACAGGTCTGTTGCCAGCGTATACAGGTACATTGTTAGGAATAACTGTGAAGGCTGAGGCATCAATACATATACCATGATGCTGCAATGGGCTAAGCAAATGAAATGCAAGCGCGCGCGGGGGAAATCTCCCGGCAGGATATTACTTCATGAACGGGAAAATTCTCCGTGCGCCATGAGAGCAGAAATATTCACACCAACAGTGGAATGCAAGCCCTCCCTTCTCCTCAAGGTTAAACAGATAGCACAGTCTGGCAAAGCCAGTTCGCACCTCCCGATAGTTGTTTACAGCGGTTAAGCCAAGCAAGCGAGCATGCGCACATGCGCTACAGACAGGGAAGAACGAAAACAAGGAAAGCATGGCAGCTAGCTGACAGGCTGTTGCTTTCCTCCCAATTTGCCCCTGCTTCACCTACTGGTTATCCCAGCATCCCACCAAGCCCCTTCAATATACCTTAACTTATCTTCTCTTTTATTTTTCAAAGAGCCACTTTACTGACCCCTGAGCTAAAGAGAATGGCAGACAGTGCCTGGCCTTCTTATTTCTCACACACTTATGGAGGGTCCTCCTCCCAAAGAACCTCCGCCAGACCCACAGGCAAAAGATTTCTCTCGTGTCCACCCACCAGGCCACCCAGACCCGAACATCACATGACTTGCAGCGTTCTAAAGGCCTCTCCAGAATTTTGTCTTCCCTCCTCAGCAGCCTGAGCACCTCAGTTGTGACACACAGGCCAAAAATTGTGCATGTGCCGATCTGTTTCTGCTTTTCCTCCGTCATGGAGGATTGCTTTTCTGTGGAAAACGACAACAGGGTCAAACTCTTCCTGCACAAGGAAATGACTTTAGAGTTCACTGTTTTAAAATCTCTTCCTTCCACGCTGAGGAACACAGCCACTTCTGAGGAAACGGGAACCTCAGATGGCAGTCTGATGCGACGGCACATGACTGGGGAGGCAAAGGAATCTCCCCCCTGTACAATCGAGCTCCTTGTCTGGAGCAGACCAAAGATCAGTCCAAACAGGCTGCATTCTCCAAGATGACAACCCGTCGCATTTGGCCTCGTGGCTTTCCAAAGAACCACAGTTCTGTGTGCAATGAATGGCTGGGCAGCACGCCTTTCCAAATCTGACTGGAGGCCAGCTTTTACACGTCTTATGAAAGGGACTCATTAATACGCCAGCTATCCTCAGACAACCACTTTCCTACAGGCAGAGCTAGAGTCTTGTAAACCCAAAGTGAGGTCAGAGGGGCCCAGGGTGACACGTCAGCACAGAGAGGACTGACGAACAAACTCAGTTAGCCAAGGTAGAATATCATACTGCAGAAGAGGAGACCCATAGAACATTTTGGGTGACTTTGGGCCAATCACTGTTTCACCCTAACCACTCTCAAGGTGGTTTATTCCAAGGATAAAATGGAGGAGGAGAGAACCATTCCTCCTTGGAGGAAATGTGGGATTAAAAATACACTAGACAGAGCAATTTGGGGGACATTCACTTTTTCAGAAACACGAATTACTTGTATTGCAAAGTGGGCTGGGGTTACCAACTGCCTCTGACGTAGTGCTCCAGCAGATGCAGTACGTTTCCTTAGAAACTAACCTGGGGCTCAGGTCTAGAGAAGCAGAGAACAGCCCACTTCAGCTAAAAAGGAATGCAACGGTAATTGTTACGCATGGTGCCTTCTCTATTGGCTCAAACTCTTCAAAGTGACAGAAAAGCTGAGAATGGAATTAACAGCAATTAAGCTGCTGCAATACTATGAAACTAGGAGCTGCGGTGGCTCAAGTGGTTAAGACGCTGAACTGTAGGCTGTGGAAGGTCAGTAGTTCAGCAGTTCGAGACCCGGGTGCCGCATGACGGAGTGAGCTCCCGTCTCTAGTTCCAGCTCCTGCCAACCTAGCAGTTCGAAAGCAAGAAATTGCAAGTAGATAAATAGGGACCACTTTGGTGGGAAGGTAACAGCGTTCCGTGCGCCTTGGTGTTTAGTCATGCCGGCCACATGACCACGGAAACGTCTTCGGACAGCGCTGGCTCTTCGGTTTTGAAACGGAGATGAGCACCACAACCCTAGAGTCGGATTCAACTGGCTTTCGAGCAAGGGAATCTTTACCTTTTATACTATGAAAACCTCTCTAACCAGTACCTTGAAGACATGTCTCACAGTCATTTTGGTCATCTTCCATGGACCTTGCGCCATCTTTGTGGCATGAATCGGTTGGCTGGGTGATGTGAAGCTGCCTCACAAGCGGTTGGACTACTGCTCCCTGTAGCTCAGTACCACCTGTTCTGACTAGGTTCCAGTTCTCCAGGGTGTTGGGCCAAAGCTGTTTCTCACTACCCAAAAGTAAGTGAAGATGTTGAGGACCGAACCATCTGCATTCAAAGAATGTTCGCTAACCTCTGGGGCCCCCAGCAGCGTACTCCCACATCCCAACACCAAGAGGTCAGTTGACCCTGCAATAAAGAGACTGACCGTCACATGACTGGATGCACCAGGGATTGAATTTGGAACCTCACGGGAGCAAAGTGCATGCTCTATCACACTGACAGCATTTAACGGGAGTTGCTGGGAGGAGTGATCCTGGGACCTTGCACACGCAACTAAATTATCTGTCCTTGAGCTCAGTTGCTTTGAGTTTTCTTTCTCCGGGCTGACTCAGCCTTGTGATCTATGGGAGCCAAGTTGGGAGGAAAAGGATTCAGAGCAAGAGAACCCAGCACAGGATTTCTGCTCATCCACGTATCCCTTGTCGTATTTTAGAAATGACCATCCCACACTCCTCTTTACAGGTTAACGGAGCCGCTATGCGAACTGATCTCCTCTTTGCCCCTTATAAGCTCAGATTCCCCTTCCCAGGGGCAAGAATCTTTGCAGGAGTAGGACAGAGATGGATTGTGGGGAGGGGGCTGGGTGAAATGCGAATGAGCAATGATGATAAACGAACATGGGTTTTAGCATCAGATTCTGAGCACGCTGAACACCTTTTCACTCACTACTGAGAAATGGGAGATTTATTTATTTAGGTATTTATATCCTGTTTTTCTCCCCAATGGGGAGGGACCCAAAATGGTTGGGTTTTATTGTTTTATTTGTAAGACTCCTCGAGCAGGTCTCTGACGAGACAGCGTATACATTTTCTAAACAAACAAAAGCAGTATAAAAATTGAACATGGGTTTTAGCATCAGATTTTGAGGACGCTGAACACCTTTTCACTCACTACTGAGAAATGGGAGGTTTATTTATTTAGATATTTATATCCTGTTTTTCTCCCCAATGGGGAGGGACCCAAAATGGTTGGGGTTTTTTGTTTTATTTGTAAGACTCCTCGAGCAGGTCTCTGAAGAGACAGCATATACATTTTCCAAACACAGTATAAAAATTCATTTGTCCCTCCCCCATTTTATCCTCACAACAATGTTGCAAAGTAAGCTAGGCTGGGAAGGTGTGACTGGCCAAAGTTCACCCAAGGTCCAGGCAAAGTGGCGACTTGAACCCGAGTCTCCCGGATTCTAGTCAGCTACTAACCACTGGGCATACGCTGGCATCAGGAATGTGCCGTGCCTCCGTGGCACACTACCTACTTTGTATGCCATATATCCCAGGCGCTAATTAGTTTGATCTAATTGCAGGAGCCTGGTCAACTGGGTTATCACCACCCTGGTGGGTTACGTCTGCTAGTAGAAGACACTGATGGCTGATACAAACTAACCGGTTCATTGAGTCACTATGCATTACATACTGCAAAAGCGTGATAAACTAAAAGTAGGGCAAGAGGAATGTATGGTAGAAGGCAAGGAAGGAGGTACACAAAAGCATGAACGACAAACAAAGGGACAAATTATACACAAGTCTGTATCAATGTCAAACCGCTGCAGAGGATAAAATAGATAGTACCAAGAGGGAACCCCAACTGGGCCCAAGCTGGGGCAAAACTGGGCCAGATTAGCACCAGGTTCAGCCCGGCCTCTCCCATTAAGAGGATGCAGGCACCAAGTGTTGGAAAAGACCTCTCACAGCAGACAACAAGCAAGTGGCTGACTTTGCAGAAAAGCAGCTTCTTATGTTTACCTCTGACAAAGCACGGCTCAGTGGTGGAGAACATGCCTTGCATGTAGGTCTCAGATTCAATCCCCAATAGCTGCAGTTACAGAATCTTTGGCAATGGGTGCAGTGCTCCCAACCCCCTCCAAATCTTCCTCCATCTTATCCGTCATATTCCTCTAAAATAAAACTTGTAGGTAACATTTTCTTTAACTAATATCGTCATATATTCAACGAACTCCGAGTTTTTCATTTCTTAATAATTATCAAAACAAAATAGATTATTCTTCACATCCCAATGTTTCTACAGGTATTCTTTAAAGCCCATCCAATCTGCAAAGAACTCTTGTTCCTCCTTATTATTAAGTTTTCTGGTCAATTTGTCCATTTCTACCATAAAAAGCAACTTTTTAATCCATTCCCAAATCTCAGGTATTCGTTCTTGTTTCCAACACTGAGCATAAGTCATTCCAGCTGTTGTAATCAAGTACCACATCAATGTTCTCTTTGTCAGAAAAGCCGCTTCTTATGTTTACCTCTGACAAAGCACGGCTCAGTGGTGGAGAACACGCCTCGCATGTAGGTCTCAGATTCAATCCCCAATAGCTGCAGTTACAGAACCTCTGGCAGCGGGTGTTGTGAAGGACCTTTCTATGCACGCATGAAGGAAGGTCCTCGGCTCAGCCCCACGCAGACCATGTGCCGGGCTCTGCACCTGAGTCCTTGGAAACCTGCTGCTAGTCAGAACAGACAATATGAAACAATGGTCTGACATATACACTGCTTGGCTATTACTGGGAAGCGGGGTTTATTCCTGCTTTTCCACACCACCGTGGTACTTCTGTGTGCCTCCTGAGTTCCCTCCGTCTTTCCTGACGTCTTGCCCAAACCTGCTCTGCTGTGATGGTTTGGAAAGATAGTGCCAAAGGCAGGGTGGCACCCAGGGCTTTTTTTGTAGAAAAAGCCCAGCAGGAACTCATTAGCATAATAGGCCACACCCAACAGCAGGAACCCCCTGCAGCTGCCAATCTCAGACAAACACAGGGAGCTCCTTTCTCTACTGAATCGGACCCCCTTGGTCCATCAAAGTCAGTATCGTCTACACAGACGGGCACCAGCTTTCCAGGGTTTCAGGCAGAGGTCTTTCCCATTGCCTGATCCTTTTAACTGGAGATGACGGGGCCAAACATGGGACCATCTGCACGCAAAACAGATACTCTTTACCACTGAGCCGTGGCCCTTCCCCATTGTGTCCAGTTTTTTTTTTATAACCACCAGTTGACATTGTTATAGGAAGCTGTATCAGATTTTCTCAATTCCTAGCTGCAATTTCATGAAGAAGGTCCTCGGTTCAGCCCCACGCAGACCATGTGCCGGGCTCTGCACCTGAGTCCTTGGAAACCTGCTGCTAGTCAGAGTAGACAATATGAGACAATGGTCTGACATATACACGTGTTGGCTATTACTGGGAAGCGGGGTTTATTCCTGCTTTTCCACACCACCGTGGTGCTTCCGTGTGCCTCCTGAGTTCCCTCCGTCTTTCCTGACATCTTGCCCAAACCTGCTCTGCTGTGATGGTTTGGAAAGATAGTGCCAAAGGCAGGGTGGCACCCATGTGGGCAGGCCAGTCTGGATGGTCCTGGTCCAGCCCCTCGTCAGCACCCCCTTCCCCTGTCCTGGGCCCCTGCAGCTGCCAATCTCAGACAAACACAGGGAGCTCCTTTCTCTACTGAATCGGACCCCCTTGGTCCATCAAAGTCAGTATCGTCTACACAGACGGGCACCAGCTTTCCAGGGTTTCAGGCAGAGGTCTTTCCCATTGCCTGATCCTTTTAACTGGAGATGACGGGGCCAAACATGGGACCATCTGCACGCAAAACAGATACTCTTTACCACTGAGCCGTGGCCCTTCCCCATTGTGTCCAGTTTTTTTTTTATAACCACCAGTTGACATTGTTATAGGAAGCTGTATCAGATTTTCTCAATTCCTAGCTGCAATTTAAAAAAAAAGGTCTCCAATCCCTTTTGTTGCAGAGGTGTGCCTTTCCCATTATCTCTGTAAACTCTTTTAAAAAATGAAAGCTGAGAATGCAGAGAATGTGACAAGATTGTTGTAATGTGATAATGTTAGACACGTATGTCAAATGACACTGTAAAAAAAAAAAACAACGAGCAGAGAAAGCCCACAGGTGGCACAGGGTGGAATAGGTTGCGACCTCCAGCCTAGGAAATCCCTGGAATGTGGGCGGAGCTTGGAGGAGGCGGGATTTAATCCCATGGAGTTCACTCCAGAGCAGCTATTTTCCCCAGGGGAACTGATCTCTGTAATCTGGAGATCAGTTGTAATTCTGGGACACCTCCAGATGCCACCTGGAGGTTGGCAAGTTAGGAGGAGGTGTTAGGACCTGGGGCAGGGGAAGTTAGGAGGACCTGGGGCAGGGGAAACTGACTGCAATTATTCGGTATCAGCAGCAGCCACATCAGCAACAAAGAAACCACACAGCCCATCCCCTTGTGGAACACACTTTGACATAAAACAGCTTCCTACATTCACATTTCAGAAAAGCTTAAAAGCTGATGCTTTCCATTTTAGAAAGCACAAAATGTGATCAAAGTTAGCAAGTTGAATGGCTGTAACCCAGTTTCACTGAATCACCAACATGCCATTTATACCCAGCTGTAACGGCCTAATGATGGACGCTCCCTCTACCCCTCACCCAAGGAGATTCCCTCACCCGGCACTGCACTGGCTCCTCCAAAGTCCTTGAAAAATGCACTCAGAACAGCAAAGACTAATGGAATCAGGCAGTCTGGAGCTATGTTTATATTGGTTTTTAAACTGTATTCCTTGAGGGCAGAGCTGTGTGTCCCGTGTTTAGAGAAGGATGATAAATGCACGCTTCCAAGATCATTACTGCATAAATAACTTGCATCAGCTCAACTGCTTTTAAGTACAACAATATAACTCACATTTGGGGGGGGGAGAATCAGGAAAAAAGGCATATATTGGCCACAGGTTTGCAAAGGCCCTGCTTAGCACTAGCCTCTGCATAGTTCCATCATCTGCATACCAACCAGCAGAGATGCTGACAAGTGGGAAACACATTATAAATCTGGTCACCCCTTTCTCTTCACCTTGCAAACATGTCTCCTGAACACAGTGTTGTGCCGAGGCAGTGTGCTCCGGCAATCCCCCACCCCCATCAAGCCACCAGGCATGTCTCAGAGGGGCTCACCCCCAGGATATTCCAGGCGCCTTCTTTGAATATTTTCAGCTTTCCACTAAGTGTCTAGCCCTCTGGCTTGCAAGAAAAGAGAAAGAATGTTGGGCTGGAATTCAATCCAAAATGAAAAGGAGATGAAAAAGAAACCAGGACAGCTAAATGAGCATAAATATTTAGATAGTGCATTTTAATTTAATTTAATTTAATTTAAAAATTCCCCAAGAATTCAGATAAACCTTTGTCTTTTTAGGGAGGGACCTGGAGGAGAGAAGCTCTTGGATCACACAGCTTCTTCTCTGAAATCACAGAGGGATATTCCAGGCCCCTTCTTTGAACGTTTTCAGCTTTCCACTAAGTGTCTAGCCCTCTGGCTTGCAAGAAAAGGGAAAGAATGTTGGGCTGGAATTCAATCCAAAATGAAAAGGAGATGAAAAAGAAACCAGGACAGCTAAATGAGCATAAATATTTAGATAGTGCATTTTAATTTTAAAAATTCCCCAAGAATTCAGCTAAACCTTTGTCTTTTTAGGGAGGGAAGCTCCCTGGAGGAGAGAAGCTCTTCACACAGCTTCTTCTCTGAAAGGCTCTAGGGCAGGGCCTAAAAACACTTGGTGGGCAGAAGGAAAGGTGGCCATGGGCGCCATGGCACCATCCTGGGGGGCCCTACTCTAAGATACTCCTGGGCTTGTGATATAATCCTTTAAAACAGTGTTACCAACAAGGTTCCCTCTAAGCTGTGGAGTCCTGTGAGCAAAAATTCTACTTTGTGGGCTACTTGCATTAAAGTTGTGAGCGAGTGATTTAGCTCCTGCATAAATTAGTGTGCTCTGGAGCCATCCTTCCTGAGCTAAGGCAAAAATGTGTGAGCCGGAGGCAAAAAAACTGTGAGCTAGCTCACACTAACTCAGCTTAGAGGGAACACTGGTTACCAACCTTTGGGTGGAGCCTGGAGATCTCCCAGAATTACAACTGATCTCTAGACAACAAAGCTCAATTGCCCCTGGAGACAATGGCTGCTTTGGCGGGTGGACTATATGATGCTATTTACAGCACATACATGCTGATCAAGTAAAAATGTCCTGTTACTAGAGTGAGTTTCTTAGACTCCCGGGGGAGATGAGAAGGAGTGATGGAGAAGGAGAGGGGGTGGTCAACGACTGGAATGTAAACTCCATAGGCAAAGGCTGCACATGTTGGAATGCTACTTGCTTGGGGTTCATAGCGGGGGAAGCTGCGCCCTTTGTGTTATGTTGTCAGGACCCACAGCAAATCAACCAAGTACACGCTTCCAAGAAGGTTTTGCTTTTATTGAAAAGCTATAGATGCAGTAACAGAAACACTGTTAGGAATGGTGGGCTCTCTATGCACATAATAGGTTATAAGACATTCATATCCGCCCCCCCCCCCACGGAATACCCAATTACAGAGGTTCCCGCGCACGGGCATTAAGCTGAGAACTAACGGCCGCAAAAGCGAAACAGGTAAGATGCTTCCCACGACTCTTGCTGGTCAAAGACACAGCTACTCCTCCAGTGGCCTTGGGAGATATGCGTTGCAGCGAAGAGGCAATTAAGCACCAGTGAAAGAATGTATATGAAAGGGAAACACACACCACACTATTAGCAGCTTAGCTGACAGATGTATGTTGGTTTTCCAAAATATCTGGGTATTTTGTAGAAATGTAAAACATGGAATGCTGAACTAGATGTGTGCCAAGATCATAGTTCACCTAGGGTGCAAAAAATAATAATAATCTTGGGCCAACTCTGGATGGGTCACAATACCAAGTAAATTTGGGCTCGAGGGTCACCATACCAAGAAGGTTGGGAACCACTGATTTCGGGGATGGAATCCTTTATCTGCACACCGCTCCCAGGTCAAGACAGAGATCACAACCGCACTGCTAACTTCAACTCCAAAAACAACCTGAACTGCTATTTATGCAAAGTGGTAGACAGCTGAACCCAGGCCAGGGATGTTCTGCTCGGTCAGTCTCAGATGTCACACAAATTTCAGAAGTTTTTTACATCCTGCCTTTCTCTACCATAAGAGCCTGAAAGTAGCTCGTAGCCTCGTTCCATTCCCCTTTCCACAACCTTGTGAGGTTAGGTGGGGCTGAGAGAGTTCCGAGGGAACTGAGACCAGCCCAGGGTCACCCAGCCAGCTTCATGTGGAGGAGGAGTGGGGAATCAAACTCGTCCTCCAGATTAGAGTCCACTGCTCTTAACCACTACACTGTGCTGAGTCTCGGGAGGTAGAAGCCGTCTACTTAGCCAAGGCAAGCACCGCTGAAGATTCCCAGCTCATGTTTGCAAGGATAGACTTATTGAATGCTCAGCAGCTGTATGAAGCAGGGATCCTGATGTAACACACATCTGTATCAACAACAGTAGGGGGAAAAAAAACTTAGTATGATGCAGTCCACCAAAGGGACACCTATGAAAAACAGCCAGGACTGATTCCAGGGCAGAAATCTATGGGGAACTGTAGCAGCTGTAGCTGAGATAGTACTTTAAAAATCAGATTTTAGAATCACAGGACAATGAAGGTAAAAAGAATTCCAGCCCCTTGATCTAACTAAGGCAAGTCTATTTACCTGCTTACAAATGCTCCAGACATCTTAAATATCCTATGAAGTATGAAGCTGAACAAGACAACCAAGCCTATCAGGGCAAAAAGTTTCTCTAAAAACCACTTTTAAAAATAATAAATTACAAGTTCTTGCTGCTGTAAAGGTAAGAGTTAAAAACCACGGGGTCTCGGGCAGGAGGGAACTGGAACCAGAGAGAGACACAAGGGCCTTTTGGTTTACTCTGTGTTTAAAATTCATGATTTCTAAACCCAGTTTTGATTTTCACTTTTTTGGAACATTTTGTGCTGGAACAACCAGGTCGCTTGGTATTCCTGAATATTCACCAGCTAATGAAAGAGGCCTTGTGCCCTATCAATGATATTCACTTCAGTTTCCAGCAGCCCCGATTCCTGGGTTCCAGGGAAGAGGAGAGGCAGTTTCTCAGCTGATCTATTTCTGACACAGCAGCCAGAGTTGACCAGGTGACCCACAAAACGACACACATGCACAAGAGGTACTGCCAAGGCAGCCCTGGAAATGCCACGATAAGCAAACTTCATTTTACAATATTACAGATAACACAGGTAAGCAATCGGACGTCTACAACCTTCAAAGCACAGTTTGCGGCTAAACATTCGCCCGCTTATTCATTCAACAAGGTGATATACAAGGGTCTCTGTGTGAACTGGGAGCTTCACTCTCAGTTCTTCTGCCAAGGTCTGTCAGGGCTCAAGGCCTCAAGTTGGCAAAAGGCAACCCGTTTTCACGTTATCAAAATTCACAAGCACTTTGTGCTCCGAAGGCTCACCACTTCAGTCTCCGGTTCGACTCTGGGCAAAGGGAGCGAGACTCAACGACGACACTCCACACTTCAGCTTTCAGAAAGCTCAGCAGAGTTTATTGAAGATGATTACATGAAAAGAACCACTAATCACTGCACCCCAGCAGTGAATATCAAAACATAACAGCGATCGCAAAGTTTCATGCTCCTTGGCCCAGCACAACTTAGAAAATAAATTAGCTTAGCTTAGGTCTAAAGGAAAACATCTGATATTAAACTGTCTGCTGGCCACTCAAGGCCAAGTAACTAATTATTATTTGCAGCTGTGGCGCTCTTAAGAAAAAACTCCAGGATCTTCACCTAAACAGTTCACGGGGCTGAAGCTGAAACCACTTAGGGTCTCTATTTCAAGTTAATCATCTAAAGGTAAGAATAGAAGCACGTGCAGCTTCCATACAGTCTCCCCTTGCCCATTTTAACTTCACAATTACCCTGTAAGGTAGGCTAACAGGGAATCATTCCAACTGTCTCATCCATGCCGTTTCAACCAGTGAGTTTCACAGCTGAGGGGGGCTCTGGATCCCATTCTCCCCAGTCCCAGCCTTGCACGTGAACCACTCCCCCAGCCTGATGGTCCAAAGCCCAAACCATTGTTTCCCCTTCCTCCAACCCCACTCCCCTCATCAAGAATCTGGGAAGGCCAGAGGACGAGAAAAAAGAAGAGGACGATAAGTCCAGTGGAGAGCTGGAAACTGGTTCGTCTGGTGAGGACTCTTTGTCTGAGCAGGGGGCATCAGCCCCGAAAAGTTCCTACAAACTGCGGAAGAGAGAGAAGAAGAAGTAAAGGCTGAAGGACTCTGAATTGTGCCTTTGAGAACTTTGGTTCTAGGGGATGATGGGGGGCACTGTTAAAGTACAAAGATGAAAAGTCTGAAGTATAAAAAAGCTAGTTGGAGATCTCCTCTCTTGGGTTTTTATTTAGTACTGGGTTCTTTACTTTCTCCCTTATATGTAGCTTTCCCTTTCCCTTTTTTCTGTTCTAGTTTTTGTGGTGTTTAAAAAATCAATAAAAAATCCCCTCCGGGGGAGCTTAAAAAGAAAAGAAAAAAGAATCCCTTTGTCCCAGCCTCGGCCCCAACGCTGTGGACGGCCACGATTTAACCCTCCTCCTCTTCCCCCTGTTGCGTGGGCCCTGGGAATTCTCCCCTGCCTCAGCAGGTCTCCTCTGTGTAGCGGCTGTTGATTGATGCCGTGTTAAGCTGCCTCCTGACCCTGATCCAGGGCGCAGCGTCAGACAGCCGCCCGCTGTAACTCACAAGTTAGCCGTCTCTGTGGCCTGTTCATCATCCAGCAATGGCTGGGCTCATTCGGAGCCCATTACGATGATTTCCCTTTCTCTTCCCAGAGCGAATCCGCATGGATGGCATGCTAATGGGAGTGCCAGCACAATGAAAGTATTTTAAAAAGATCCATTGTGTAGAAGTCAATATTTGTTACTTTACAAAACTGGACCCAAAGTGACACAATAAAGGAGCTCTGAATTCCTTAATTCTTATGAATGACACACCAGTGCAAGAACAACCTCAAGAAGCAGAAGTGCCACCCGCCTGTCAAAAGGCAAAACGCCCACTGCCATCTCTGCTCTTTGTTACCCAGCCAAATACTTCGGAAGCCAACAGACACCTTTTCTCAGTCGCACAGTCGAGTCCGACTCTTCGCGACCCCATGGACCAGATCACTCCAGGCCTTCCTGTCTTCCGCCGTCCTCTGAAGTTGGCTCAATTTCATGTATGTTCGTTGCATCGATGACATTGTCTAACCATCTCATCCTTTGCCATCCCCGTCTTCTTTGGCCTTCAATCTTTCCCAGCATCAGGGTCTTTTCCAGTGAGTGCTCCCTTCTCATTTGGTGGCCAAAGTATTTGAGCTTCATTTTCATTATCTGGCCTTCCAGGGAACAGTCAGGGTTGATTTCTTTTAGGATTGACTGATTTGATCTTCTTGCAGTCCAAGGGACTCTCAAGAGTCTTCTCCAGCACCATAGTTCAAAAGAATCTATTCTTCGGCGCTCGGCCTTCCTTATAGTCCAACTCTCGCAGCCATACATGACTACTGGGAATACCATTGCTTTGACCATGCGGTCTTCCTTTACAAGACTCAAAACGTCCGCCAGACACAGGGGCAAGAAGAGGGACATGCCAGCCCGCGCCCTCCTTGTTGGCCCTTGGGAACGCAATGGGTTTGTATCTGACCCCTGCACTCATTCAAGTTGAAGCCTTCCACCAGCAGAAGGGGGCTCTTCCACTGGCAGAAGGCTTTAAACCTGCCAGTGCAGGATAGAGGCCACTATGTTTTCTAGGGATTTGCTGCTGCTCCTGGATCTGCAGGAGCTGTGCCCGGGAGCGAAGGGCAGTGCCTCGCAGATCAGGGGGTGAAGACGGTGGCACCTCAGAAAGGGCCTGGCGGTGCAGGCTGGTCAAGGAGGGATCAAAACCTCTCCAACCAAGCGGAAGAGATGGGCTGCCATCTCAGTCCTGACCCCTGAGCCTTGAAATTTTACTCTGAACAGTATTACTCTGCAAAAGCCAAGCGGCAGTGCACCCACGGGCCTGGCTCTAGCCAAGAGCTCTCCTGGCGTCAGCAGGAGACAAGAAAGAGGCCAGGCACCCAACCCTTCCATCTGGATGGAGACCTCACCAAGAGCCTTCTGCTCACACTTGGCTTAATACTAGACTTCAGTTTTCTGTATGGCTTTAAACTGAGGAAGCCACTTTTTATGACAAATGGGATAAATACATAATGCCTAAAACAGAATGCAAATAATCTCTATAGCGCCCCAAGAGAGCTTTCGGGCAGGCTGCATTCTGCCCTGTGTGTGAAAGCCGCCAGCAATCTAGCCACCCAAAGCAGGGACTTGCAACCCCCCATCGTCGCTTGTGCTGAGCTGACCAGAAAGGGCCTTTTTGCCTCCAGTAGAAAGAGCTACAGCCCAGGCACAAATATACCACCTTAGTGAGAACTAGGCCTAAGGCATGCTTGGACAAGACAGGTCCTGTTCCCTCTCTAACTTCTTGCCCCTCCTCATGACCAACAGAATGAATGATGGAAAAACTACAAAAAATATATGCAAGACTTTCTCAAGCTGAAGAGTTTGGAGGGAAGGGGGGTGGCACTGAATTTAATTTTAGGCATGCAGAGAGTACACAGCTCCCGAAGCCCATCATATTCAAGCAGGCACACTTCAGCGGAGAGGTGCACACAGCAGGCCATTTCCAATTCAATCTCCGGAGCCTTCCCACAAAGAACTGCTTTATACACTAGCCTTGTGCAGATAACTGCATCTGGGAGGAATCAACACATAGCCGGGGGGGGGGGGGGGGGAAAAAGGGAGGAACAGGGGGGGGGGGGGGGAGAGAAAAAGAGCAGGATCTATTGGCCTCACTACTTGACTTTCACATGTGGACCAGGACTTCTGGACAGAACATGGCTGGGGTGGGGGAACTCAGGGACAGGTAGACCCTCCAGGTCAGAGTCCCACCGGGAATTTTCCTGGCTAGGCTGACCATCAGCCTGCTGACAACCCCAAGAATGTATAAGCTGTCCGCAAAACTCCCTTTGCGAATAACCCTGTTGAGTGGAGCTTGGGACAGATGCGGGCAGGCTTTCTGTCTCCACCACCACCACCACTCATCCACAAGCAGATTATCTCTCAACATCATGCCTTCTATACAGAACGTCTGTGGCCTACAGAACATTCCACATTCAGATGGAGATGGAAAAAGCTCTCTTTCACCCTCCACATTAAATGCCCTTTGTCACAGAGGACAGTCAGCTCATGTTCTCCATCCTCTGGGCTCTCCCCAACCAGAAAACCACATGCAGTACAAGAAAGTGCTTGGGGGGGTCAACAGTGGGAGGGCTTCTAATGTCCTGGCCCCACTGCTGGACCTCCTGATGGCACCTGGTATTTCTGGCCACTGTGTGATACAGAGTGGTGGACTGGATGGGCCTATGGCCTGATCCAACATTGGCATCTCTTATGTTCTTATGTTAAAGTTGGGAAGGGGAAAAAAGATCTTCAGATTGCACTCTGCTTCATGGGGGAAGAGGGGGCAAAAATAAAATATGATAAAAGATACCAGGGAAGAGAATTTCTGAAATTTGAAACAGGGTAGTTAAGGAATAAAACTTTAAAGAAGAGTAGTAAAGAGTCTACACTGCACATACAGCATGGCTCTGAGATCTTCAGGGTTAACCCCAATTCACATGAGCAGCACATGCCCCCTTCAAACCCCAAGGGCCAAAAACAGGCATCCTACATCCAGCAAAGTGTCCTTTCGGTCCTTGAAAGCTTTGGCCACAATAAATCAGCTGGCCCCCATCACCTTTCCTCTCTTCCTTTCATATCCTACTAATCCAGACCTGGCAAAACACTCATCTCCGCAATTCCACAACCGCTCACATATGTGGCCCTCGACATGACATCCACCCCACAGCGCAGCATCTCCAAACGGAGTCAAATGATTCCAGGTGTCAGCACTGTCTTCCCAACCAGTGACATCCACCACTGCTGTGCTCAGCGCAAATTAAAAGTGCTTTGCTCCAAAAAGGCTGGGATGAAGATTTAAAACTACAGCCAGAACTTGAGCAAGAATCAGCCCACTGAAGACAGGGCAAGAAATGGCGCTCCAGACACAAGACACGGAAACCCTGAGCTCTCATAAACAGCAATACTGCACAACAATTAATGCTTTACCAGCCCTCCAGGTATCACTAGATAACTAACATTTCTTCTCCTCTGAGTTTTTAAGTGCTGCACAAAGCCAGGGGGGTGCAGTGCTTGGACCAGGACTTGCAATGTTCAAAGCGTACCGAATTCGCTTCAAAGTGCTGGTTCTTACCTATAAAGCCCTACATGGTCTGGGTCCAGCCTACCTGAGGGACCGCCTTACCCCATTATGTTCCCCCAAGAGCACTACGGTCTGGGGCCCGAAATTTACTAACTGTACCGGGCCCCAGAGATGCAAAATTGGTCGCCACAAGGACTAGGGCCTTTTCGGTGGCGGCCCCTGCCTGGTGGAATGAGCTCCCGGAGGAGATCCGGGCCCTGCGGGACCTGATGCAGTTCCGCAGGGCCTGCAAGACGGAGCTCTTCCACCAGGCTTTCAAGTAGGGGCCGCCGCCTCCCGCCCCCCCTTGTTATACTGCCATCATGGGGGGTGGAAAAGGCCCTAGGAAGGAAGGAACATCGGAAACACTGGACTGTTTGAACATCTTAACATTTTAATCATCTGAACGAATGCTTGAAACCATCAAATGACGTTGGGGAACCTTTGACTGGACCGCCATCTTTTTTGGACTTTTTGGAGTCTTTGGGTGTGTAGTTTAATGAGTATTTTAAATTTAAATTTAACCTTGTATTATGATGGGTTTTTAAATGTATACCTTTTTTAACTCTGATAATCTTGTTTTATTGTTGCAATATTTATTGCCTGTTAGCCGCCCTGAGCCCTACGGGGGAGGGCGGGATATAAGTTTAATAAATAAATAAATAAAGCCCCATTTTGCCACGGATCTCACTGGATGACCTTGAGACAGCTGCCCCCTCTCAGGGCTTGCCTACATGTTACTCTGCTTGCAGGTATGCCCTGGGTCCTGTCAGTTCAAACGTGTGCCAGAAGTTGTCTGCTGAAACTTAATTCTCAGGCTACTGGGGCCCAATCCAGATGGGACCCACAGCATTCAGAGAGATGCGGACTTGTGACTTCCTCCCAGCACCCTTTTTCCAACTTGAAACAGTCCTGGGGAACCAATGTTTGCCTCATTGGTGTAGTGGTGTAGCCAGTTTGGCGTAGTGGTGAAGTGCGCGAACTCTAATCTGGGAGAACCGGGTTTGATTCCCCACTCCTCCACTTGCACCTGGCTGGATGGCCTTGGGCAAGCCATAGCTCTGATAAGAGCTGTCCTTGAAAAAGAGCAGTTTCTGTCAGAGCTCTCTCAGCCCCACCCACCTCACAGGGTGTCTGTTGTGGGGAGGGGAAGGGAAAGGAGTTTGTAAGCCGCCCTGAGACACCTTCGGGTAGTGAACGGCGGGGTATAAATCCAATCTCTTCTTCTTCTTCTTCATTGAGGAAATTTACATTTACACACATCAGAACACTGTTTCCCTGACAGGGCAAATGGTGGCTCCTTGGGCCATTTCAGGTCTTTCCCCATTTGGTTCATTTCTTTTACGCCATTTTTGGTGCAAAAGAACAGGAGTTGATTCCAATTTCCATTTTATGATCTCATTTTGATGGTTTGGCTGCCATTTTGCCCCATGAGCTAAGAACAACAAACAAAGCAGCAACGTTCAAAACAAGAGAAGTAGTCATAAAATCCCATCCTATTCCTTCCCACAGCCTCTAAATTCGGGCATAATGCTAAGCTCTGGTTATGGCTTCTTCAACCACAGGTTTGATTGTAATGTCTGAAATGAGCAAGTGGGTGAGATGCTGAACGGGAGAGATCATCACACCCTGCAGAGAAGCAGAGGCTTTTTCAGATAATGGCAGGAGCAGCATTTTGAGACTATCGCCACCACACTCTAACACAGCCGTAGAAGCAGGAAACAAGAGAATCTAGAACAGAGCAACAGAGACGATAAAAGTTTAAAAGCCTCTTATGAAAGAACTGAGTTTACTCAGCCTTGAACCCTGTGGAGGCTTGATGACAACCTGGCACCTCTTAAAAAATCAGCCTCCAACAAGTTGGGATGTCAGTTGCAAGCGAAATGGCTAGAGGTATCCAAGGACCACAGGCTGCGCCCTCCAACTGCAACCCTCTTTGTTCCTCCTGAATCACTGGAGTCATCCTGCCCCCACTGGGCTTATGAAAGAGCTAGTAGAACTATGTCTTGCGGCTGCTAGGAATGTCATTGCATTTCACTGGAAATCTAAGACGACGCTGCAATTGAGCGACTGGTACCTGAAACTGTGGGACTTTTTTTTACAGGACAAAGTATCCACTAGTATCCTTCAATCTGAGAATCAACCCGTTCCTGACAATCTCCAAGAAAAATGGATGCCCCTCTTAGAAGTGTCGGCAGTACATAAAATCGACACTTCCCTGTTTGCTCTTCATAAACATCAGGACTTGCTTTCTTATTTTTAACTGGGTTTTTAAAATTTAATAATAATTTTAAAAAGGTATCCAAGGACTCAATATTAAGACAGAGCGACCGTGGATTTAAATGGCACCCCTCCCTGATGACCTGCTCCAGAAGACGACAGAATTGCTCTCTGAACCATCTTCCTTGAGACGATCAAGAAGCGTCTGAGCAAATAAAGGGCCTACAAACGGCACTGCACAGGCATCATTCAAAATGACCAGATTCGATACAAAGGAAACATTCATGCTGTGCTTCAAATAATTCACATCAGTTAAAGGTTTTGCATATATTTTGAGTCCATTTATTCCAGCAGCCGTACATTCAGTATGGTGAGGGGAGGCGAGTGAGTAGTTAAAAGGATGCTGCTTTATGCTGACACCCGCAAAAGTCAGGATGAGGGATGCAGAGAAAGCACAGACTGGCTTCCTTTTCTCAGGTATATGTGGAAGAGACCACAAGAGAAAGGACAGGACCCAAATCAAAGTTCCTCCATTGGCTTCCAATGCAGTCACTCAGCACAACAAAGGAGCTAAGCCCAGCACTGTCCAGGTTATACCAAAGAGTGCTGCAGCTGGATGGCAGCACTGTTATTACTTTCTCCCTGATATTTCAGGGTGCGGTCAGACGGTGTGCTGAGAGTGGGCTAAACTGCTCCGGTTCTAAACAGATTATATCTGATCTGGATAATCGTGATCACACTTACCTCCCTTATCCCACCTCAACGCGCAGTCACGTTGCTCCCCGGCGTCTACACTACCAATGCGCGGGAGTGTGTGTCAGCGGGGTTCTTTTATTTTTTTCTCAGTTTGCGCATGCGCATGGGTGCTCATCCATAGAATGGGGGGCGCGCGAAACTACCATGGCACATGCACAGAACCACCAGGGCGAATCAATCCAAACCCTCCAACAAAAGACTTTCCTTTAAACATTTGGCCCGAAAATGGCCTCCGTGAGATCCCGAACTCATCTAAACTCTAAAACAAGTGACCGTTTAAATGTCGGTTTTCTAAACACGGTAGCGGAGCTCCGCCTATGCGCGCACCGCCAATGCTAAAAAAAAATACAGGCGAAAAGCGGAAGCCTCAGGCAGCTTTTGAGCGGGGAGGGGGTTTAAACCAGAAGTGGCTTGACACCGGAGGAGTGATCACACAGGGGGGAAATGCGGCTTTAAATGGGAGAGCTGAGAAAACATCACTTTGGGACCTGGTAACAAAATACTCTGGGTTAAAGCAGTTTTGAGCCAGAAACCAACGGCTGGGGACGGGAGGCAGATGTTGACTGTGTGATCGTGCATATCAAATCCGTTGCTGAACTGTCACGACACCAGATCAAACGGCGCGTCTGAACGCACCCTCAGTGTATCTAGGAACACCTTTAGCAAACACGAATGGCAAGAACACTTTTGGCACCTTATTTATGTTCTGCACAGAACTGTGCTAAGAGGTGCTGGTGCCTACCAACCTCCCCCTGTGGCGCACGGCAGGCTAGGGCTCACCTGTGTGCTGCCCCGCCTCAAGGCAGTGCCCTCCCCATGCCCCTCCAGAGCCCTTGGAGCCAATGAGCAGCACTTCACTCCTTATCCAGCTCAAGACACAGAGACTTAACAGAGGGTGTGTGTCAGATACTCCCCTCCCTCAGGGCCCCTGTGAGCTCCCTCCTGCAGGCTGTTCAGGGAGTTTACGACCTCAGCGTTATATGAACTCCCCGCAAATCACCACTGCTCAGATACTCCCCTCCCTCAGGGCCCCTGTCAGCTCCCTCCTGCAGGCTGTTCAGGGAGCTTACGACCCCAGCGTTATCTGAACTCCCTGCAAATCACCACTGAATCTCTGGGATAATTCGAGGTGGTGGTTCTTACCTTTATGGTTTTGACCTGGGATACCCACGAGCAGGGGTCATTTGGTAGAAAAAGAGGTGCAGAAGCTCTTTAGCATAACTCATTCGCATAACTCATTTGCATATGCCACACACCCTGACATCACCGGAAGTGTGTCAGAAGGCAACACCCACCGCTCAGGCTCCACTGGACTGTTTTGGATTGCTAGCTATGGGGGGGGGGGCGCGGGGAATATGGCCCTCAGAGGAGGGAGAGCTTATACCTGAATAAAACTTGGTCTTAAAGGTGCCACTGCACTGTTTTGGGCGTGGGGGGGGGGGCTCTGCAACTTACCTGGCTGCTTCTTGCTTTGACTGAGGGCTGCTGGGAGCAGGGGGCGGGGCTTGTTGCATGTGCCCACCCCCTGGGCTCTTTACTGCCAGAGCTCCGCTCCTGTGCGCTCCTGCAGGAAATGACCCCTGCCCACGAGAATGCTTTCTTAAATTTTAAGACACATGCAAACATTTTAAGGGATTTTATTGGCATGTCCCTCTACTACCAAAAAATTGCAACAAAATTTTGCAACAATATTGCAACAAAATTTGCAATGTTTCTTTTAAGGGTTCACCACACTCAAGCCTCCCTTCCCGAACGACAAGAATGTAATCTGAGAGAAAGCTCGCTATTACAATTGCCGTCTCCCTACATTATCGAAACTGGGAGTGGGGTCATGGCTCAGGGCAGATCATCTGCCATAATAGTGACATTTTTCAGGTTGAAAAACCATTCACACAATTCAGCTAACATCCCCACCACAGTCATGTTGCACCAAATTTGTGCCTGAAAGCACATGGATAAAGAACTTTTTGCCAGAATCAGAATATTCCATTTTAAAGAAAAAATATATAGAATGGCCAACTTGTGAGCTCCCACAGAAATTACAGTGACTTGTAGAGCTGCTAAAGAAAAAATAAATAAAACCCATAGCTAAGCATAAAAGGTACAGCGCGAGCTCGATGCACCTGCGAGCTGCAATTAAAGCTTCCCCATCATCCATCACACTGCAAAATGCAACGCTAATTACCTTCCGCACGAGAATCTTTAGCAAAGCAACAGGAGGAACCTATAAAAACAATGTAATTTAAAACAAGCTTGACAAACTCAGCAGAAATACATATTTATAAGGTTGCTCAGGTGCTTACAAATAAATTGCACACATTACTAAATAAGCAGTTTTCCAAAAATTATGAAAAAGAAAACTTTTTTTCTAAAAAAGTTTGTTATGGACCTCTATTAAAATTATGCATGGCTGGAGCTATTGTGAGACTGTGACAGCAGCCATGAAATTAAAAGACGCCTGCTCCTTGGGAGGAAAGTGATGGCGAACCTAAACAGCATGATAAAAAAGTAGAGACATCACCCTGCAAACAAAAGTCCACATGGTCAAAGCAATGGTATTCCCAGTAGTCATGTATGGCTGCGAGAGTTGGACTACAAGGAAGGTCGAGCGCGGAAGCGCCAAAGAATAGATTATTTTGAACTATGGTGCTGGAGAAGATTCTTGAGAGTCCCTTGGACTGCAAGAAGATCAAATCAGTCAATCCTAAAAGAAATCAACCCTGACTGTTCTCTGGAAGGCCAGATAATGAAACTGAAGATCAAATACTTTGGCCACCAAATGAGAAGGGAGCACTCACTGGAGAAGACCCTGATGCTGGGAAAGACTAAAAGTCAAAGAAGACGGGGACGGCAAAGGATGAGATGGTTAGACAGTGTCTTAGATGCAACGAACATGAAATTGAGCCAACTTCAGAGGACGGCGGAAGACAGGAAGGCCTGGCGTGATCTGGTCCATGGGGTCGCGGAGAGTCGGACTCGACTGTGCGACTGAACAACAACAACAACAAAACACTGGGGGGAGGGAATCCTACCAGCTTTGGTTTTAAAAATTACAAAAATTAACATTAATAATTTATTTCTCGCACTTGTTTCTGAAATCACCACAACACATTGCTAGCAAGCAGAAGTACACAAGTCAGGAAGTGGTTTTGTTTTATGGCTGTATCAGCTTTAGATAACAGGCAAAAGGTTCACAAGGTGGAATTATGCGCCACACAGAAGCTCTTCTCACAGAAAAAAGCCAGTGTAACAAGGAAGGGTTCCAAACCAGCAGCCTCCTTGTCCTGATAGTTTTCTAGAAGTGAGGGGATTCTCACATGAAGGTACCCTCCTCAACCACCTGCGGTCTGAAGCGATACAGTTATGTAGCCAAGACCCAGGCTTTCCCTTCCCTGCAAGTAGTGTAGGGTGGCATCGATAGCTCTTCCATCCTTCCTAGCTCATAAAAACCATAGGTGGCAAGGTTATGAGAAAGCATCTGGCCCAAGCCAGCTTCATGGCAGAAAGGGGCAGCCCGCACCTTCAAGGACTCTTCAACCAAGGCATCAAAATAGCCTTGAGTGCAAAGGAAGGACGTTTCTGAGCCTTTGTGTGGGGGGGAGGGGGAGGCCAACTGCACAATGAACCAAATCCTTTGTGCCTTGATTATTTATTCCAATGAGCTAACAATGAGGCAATAAGAAAACTGAAGGAAAAATCAACTCAATCTAATAGCCATTCACCAGTGAAAGAGCAAGTCTGAGGGGGGAAAAGAACCATTGATATTTATACAGACCGTGATGAGCAACATCTTATTGGCTACTGAATAATTGTTTCCCCATTATTATCTGAAGCAGACTGGCCATTTATCTTCTTGGGCAGGTAGAGGGGCTGTGCTGCCTGGTCAGAGAATTGGCAGGAAACTCTTGTGGAGCTCTCAAGTAACACACACACACTTCAAGGGCACCTGGGTAGATCCATTGTCTTCTCCACTTCCTGTTCTGTGTCAGTAAACCAAGGAGGTTGGCCACAAAAACTTGAAGCACACGCTTTTTTATGCATACCCTGCCTTCCTCCCCAATGGGAACTCTTAAGTGGCTTAAGCTGTTCTTCTCTCCTCCATTTTATCCTCACAACAGCCTTGTAAAGTAGGTACAGCTGAGGGCATC
>NW_015166487.1:34863-38336 GCF_001447785.1 Gekko japonicus | reverse complement strand
CTAATGAGTTCCTGCTGTTGGGTGTGGCCCTGCTTAGGATGATCTCCGTAGAACAAGCCCCACTGAAGTTCAGTGTAGAGGGTACAAACCAGCGCCCTCGATCACTCTTGTCTAGACTTGCTTGTAGACAAATCCATGGAGAAGAGGTCCATCAGCAACCGCTAGCTAAGATGACTAAAGGGGACCTCCATGTCCAAAGGCAGTAAACCACCGAATACCACTGCTAGGAGGCAGCATCAGGGCCTTGGCCTCTAAGTCCTGTTTGTTGCCCTTCCAAGTCAACCAGCTGGCTAGCATGTGAATCAGAATTATGAATTATATAGACCAAGAGTTCGGTCCAACAGGACACCTCTTGTGCTCTCAACCCCCTCTTTTCCCTCAACGCCAACAAAAACACCTTGGGGGAGGGGCTGTGGTTAAAAGTGGAAGAGCCTCTGCATGGCAGGTAGGAGATGATGGGAGAGACCTCAACCCGGAACCTTCAGGAGCCGCTGCCAGTCTGAGTAGACAGTGATGACCTCGATGGGCCCATGGTCTGACTAAGCACAAGGCAACGTCATGTGTGGTTAATCCCAATGTACAGAGTTTAGGTAACCCCCCGTCCAGCCACTAGTGAAGCTGCAGCAACCATGCCCCTCACCATCCGCTGTGCTTCCGACAAATCTCTCTGGCAACCACACTTATGCAAATCAGCCACCTGATTTCAACCTTTACCTGTGAAACCAGCTGCATTCGGAGGGGGTCATCCTTCCTGCAAGCCCTGCGACAGTGTGTGTGATCACAAGCGTCTGCCTGTCTCACACGCACATGCCCATGCTCCGAAGGCCTGAAAAGTAAAGCATCGATGCATAACTGGAATGGGCTGGCATTCAAAGAGGCGGTCGGATTCTCCAGAGATCTGCTGCACAGGACCAACAAGCAGAACTGAACACCCTGCCGATTTCACATGTCCTGACAGTCACGCCCCTGACTTGAACGATCTCACTGAAGATTGAGGGAAGGGGGAGCACCCACTTTTTAACTGTGCAGGAAACTGAGACGCCATGAGGGGCTATGGCATGTCAGACTGCTGGGATGGAATCCCACTGACCATTGACTATCTCACTCAGGGGTCGTTTCATAGAAAAAGAGCTAGGGGAACCCATTAGCATAACTCATTAGCATATGCCGCACCCCCTGACATCAGGGGCCCGGCGGTGGACCTGCAAGGCCGCCGGAGTGCGAGGAAGCCCCGCTAAGTACCTCCCTGGCCCCAGGCAGGCAGGGGTGGGGAGAGGCGGGGAGGAAGCAACTTACCCTCCCTCTTCTCCTGCCTCCGGCTGAATGAGGGCCGGAAGCCGGGCGGCCGGAAGCAGGGGGCGAGGCTTCATCATGTGCCCCGCCCTACACCCGGGGGGACTGCGATCCCCCACGATCCCCCCGAATCGACCTCTGATCTCACTGTGCTAAGAGCTCTCCAGAAAGAGAATGCCAGCAAACAAGCAAAAGGTAGACATTTTCTCCCTGCTGAGCTAGTTTTCTATTTGAATGGAGCTTTTCTAATGCAAGAGCACTCAAAACTGGAATCCACTCCCTGGGACAGTGCTGGTCCCATTCTTCCGCCTCACTCCTCGGGGTGTGAGAAACAGGTCTCAGTCTGATGTGGCAAAGAAGCGTTGCTATCAAGGCTTGAGCGATTCCTTGGCGTGCTTGTGCCCTTCAGAGCCGCATGCCTGCAAAGTGGCTGATTGATGCCCTGATGCTTGCGAGGACAAAAGCTGGCAAGTGATGGGATGAAAGCAGGCAGGTGAGTTTCACAATCCCTCTCCGGTAAAAAAAAATTAGGCAAACTTGAAGAACCTTCCCCAAATCCCTGGTCACATATTCAAACTGCAGATGTTAGCACCAGCACTGAAGCTGGCAACAGGAGTTGGTAACTAGCAACTCTGAGGTGGCACCAGGCCCACAGGTGACCTTGAGTTGGCCCCAGAGTCCCCTGCAAACAATAAGAGAAGCCTCTTTGGCACCTCCTACCTGGCTCAGCGGTGGCAAGCTACGGGCATCATAGGCATGTCTCAGACTCCCAAATTCCCTCCCAGCTTGGTACTGGCTTCTCTAAATGGCAGGAGAAGGAGGAGAGAGAATTGCCTCTACCCTTGAGGCTAAACCAGTTTGGTGTAGTGGTCAAGTGCGCGGACTCTAATCTGGGAGAACCGGGTTTGATTCCCCACTCCTCCACTTGCACCTGCTGGATGACCTTGGGCAAGCCGTAGTTCTGATAAGAGCTGTTCTTGAAAAAGAGCCGTTTCTGTCAGAGCTCTCTCAGCCCCACCTACCTCACAGGGTGTCTGTTGTGGGGAGGGGAAGGGAAAAGAGATTGTGAGCCTCTCTGAGACACCTTCGGGTAGTGAACGGTGGCTGTGTATAATTCCAATCTCCTCCTCCTCTTCTTCAATGGACAATAGCAATTTTGGGAGTTTCTGTACTAAAATCCTGATGTTCCGTTGCGTTTTTTTCCTTCCTAAATGATGCACGTTCCCGAAATAGATCAAACAGAACACATCTACAGGATGCTATCTGCCTGACGAATCCTCATTATGGAATTACACGGACACTTCAAAAGCTGCCACAGTGTTTCCTCCGTGGCTAATCCATCTACACTGAGGCTAGGAGAACTAGCCATGAGCCCCCCCCCCCACAGCCCCTTTGCTATCAAGACGTCTCTCAGTTGCTCCAGAGCAAGTTCTGGGCCTCCAAGGCCAACAGAACAAGTGCAGACATTGGGTTACAGGTGCTACTGGCCAGGGAATTCTGACAGCTTAACAGGATTCTTAGCACTGGCCTCGGCCACACGGGCAGGAAAATGCGGGGGGGGGGGAGGCGTGGCTGTTTGCCCCGGAGCAAACTAACGCACGACTGCGCGATCAGGCAGACTCCGCTTCTTTGCCGCATCTTCTGATCAGCACCTCCCCCCTAACCACGGGAGCAGAGCGGCGCGCCAAACGGGGTTGTGTTTTTTTTTTAAAACTGGAATGTGCGCATTCTCCATTGGGTGCTTGTGCGCATCCGTGGAGACTTGGGGGGGGGAACCTTTTTGTGAGGCGACATGGGCGGGCGCCGGAACTACCACCGGAAATGCGATCAGACGCCCGCCCTTGCCCCGTGGTCTTCACATCTCCCATCCCTACCATCCCTACCCAAGAATCCTCATTTATAATTCCACCTTTCCCTTATGCAACTCAAACTCTCCCAACTCAAGAGGACACGATGGGGACAGATGAACAGCTTCATCTCAGCCCTCCAGGGTTTTACTTACTCTTTAACTGACACGCTACCTTTCAAAATTTACATCTACCAGTCAATCTGTCAAAGAACCTAGGTCCCACCATAAAGGTAAAGGTAAAGGTTCCCTTGCTCGAAAGCCAGTCGAATCCGACTCTAGGGTTGCGGTGCTCATCTCCGTTTCCAAGCCGAAGAGCCAGCGCTGTCCGAAG
>NW_015166487.1:22190-34580 GCF_001447785.1 Gekko japonicus | reverse complement strand
GAAAGAGGCAAAATAGGTAATAATCCCCGGCAGGTAGGAGCAGCAGGAAGCAGCACACCAAATGTGCTGATAGACAGGGGAGATGTGGGGTTAGGAGGAGCACAGGGGGGCCAAGGATACTCGTAGCATGCCAAAAGGTATCACGAGGGTCAGCGGGAGATGGCACATCACACTTGCAGGCAGACATCAAGGAGGAAGAGGAGGAGGAGGGAGGAGGTTGGATTTATGCCCCGCCCTTCACTTGGGAGTCTCAGAGCGGCTTACAAACTCCTTTCCCTTCCCCTCCCCACAACAGGCACCCTGTGAGGTGGGTGGGGCTGAGAGAACTCTGACACAAACTGCTCTTTTTCAAGGACAGCTGTGCCAGAGCTTGTGACTGACCCAAGGTCACATCAGCAGGTGCGAGTGGAGGAGTGGGGACTCAAACCCGGTTCTCCCAGATTAGAGTCCGCACACCTAACCACTACACCAAACTGGCTCTCAATGAAGAATGCAGGAGACCAAATTCTAAGTCGTTGTTATGAAAAACCTAAATCCCAGTGGTGGTACATAACGGTAAACACCTACAACATGCATACATGATACAAACGAAGCTTCAAAGCCAGCAGTGAAAAGTGGTAACCAGAACAGGTGCAAAATGTACACGCTGAGGATCCATGAAGGGGGTGGGGAAGTCCTACTGTCCCCTCTGCTGTCTGTTTGTCCCCCTGTTCTGTAGTTCTGAAACTCTCAGCATGAGCAGCAACAACTACCAAATGTCTAAGCACAAAGGGAACTTAAGTCTACACTATGGCGTCTTTGACGAAGCACAAACTGCTGTTGCAATTATGAGGGTTTTTTTAAAAAAACAAAAGAACAAGTGATTTTGCCCAAATATCATGCTTGGCTGCTCCCTGCAAATCTGCCAGGAGGAAGGATGGATTTTCGCAGCGTAAAGGTATCTGAGCTTGCACAGTCTGTGTACACTGGGATGTCAAGAAACATTTCATTCATGCAAGCCACTAAGCCCAACTGAGGCAAAATGCCAAAACGTAAGCAGTTTGAAACACTGCAGGACGGTTAAGGTAACATTATTATTCTCCCAGTGTCCATGCTAACAGCTTTATTTACTTCATTTACCCAAGAACTTCAAGAATGAGAGCGCAACTGCTATCAGGAGGCAGCTCCTCGGAACACAAAGCAATACAGTTTAGGGTCTGCAGTTACAATAGTAAACGAGACACGCTTCAGTTGCAAGAGTGAGATTAGGAGGGCACGCACCGGGCTAGCCACTCCTGGTCCTTCAGCTCATCCTTTGTCAAGGCACACAGCCTAAATCCAAGCAAGGGGAACCTGTGCTGCCATTTCAAGGTGGTTAATGAGGTGCAAGCCTTGGTTCTGCCTCAAGGACACTGATCAAGACAGGAACCCGCCCGATGAGAACACTGGTACCACCTGGCTTGGTACTGGCTCCTCTAAATGGCCGCAGCTCTCCAGGCAGAGAAAGGTCCTCCCTAATACCGCAAGATCCTTTCACTGGACTGCAACTGGCCCCTTCTGTACACAAAGCAGATGCTCTGCCAAAGCCTCACCACATCTGATATAATCAGTTTGCCATTTCAGACTGCACCGCTTTTTCACCACCGTTTTTCACCCGCGCGGGCGATCTCCGGCTTTTTAAAAAAACATTCGCTTTATAGCGCTATAGCACTATAACAAAACACTCCAGGCATTCCAATGGTGTTGATATACTGCTGTTCCATTATTCCATTATAGTGCTATAACGCTATAAAGCAAACTTTTTTTTTAAAGCCGCAGATCGCCCGCGCAGGCGAAAAACGGCGGGAAAAAGCGCATCGGAACCGGGAGAGGAAACTGAAGATTACTTGGAAGCGGCTGACAGGTAAAACACTTCAGCCCCGTTTCCTAAACGGGACAGAAGCATTTGTATGTGAAATTACAAATATATTCCGGTAGGGAACCGGTTCTAAAATGGTTCTGTCTGAAATGACAGACCGGTAACGTATTTTGTTACCACAAAACCGAGGGTCAGCATGCTCCACAAAGTGCTTTATGGCTAAAGGTAAAGGTTTCTCGTGCTCGAAAGCCAGTCGAATCCGACTCTAGGGATGCGGTGCTCATCTCCATTTCCAAGCCGAAGAGCCAGCGCTGTCCAAAGACGTTTCCGTGGTCATGTGGCCGGCATGACTAGACGCCGAGGCGCACGGAACGCTGTTACCTTCCCACCGAAGCAGTACCTATTTATCTACTTGCAATTTCTTGCTTTCGAATTGCTAGGTTGGCAGGAGCTGGGGCCAGAGACGGGCGCTCACTCCGTCATGCGGCACTCGGATCTTGAACTGCTGAACTACCGACCTTCCGGTCTGCAGTTCAGCGTCTTAACCACTTGAGCCACCGCTACAAACCTTATAAAAGAAGCAGCTGAGAAATTCTGGGGAACTCCCTGTTTTCCTCAGGCTTCAGGTATACCAGGAAACTGCAGCCCTCAGCACAGAGGGGTGTGCAGACTTCGTGATTACCTACAAACTAGTTCATCTCTCCAACACAGCAAGCCGTGTAGCTCCCCGCCAGACACACTACACAGGCAGCATGAACTGAGGAAGCAGGGGCCTGTCAAAATGCTCCTGACTGCTCAGAAGGCCATCCTTAGAAAGCTGCTTAGCATTTAAAGTGCCCAGATAGGAAGTCAACATGCTCATTTTCCAAGTGGGAATCTGGAGACGATGAGAGACAAGGACAAGCGAAATCATTTCCAAACGATCCAAGCTCACTATTGGAATATGGAAAATAAAACAAAAATAAAAATGGCAGACCAGATGTATTTATTGAGTTCATTTGCGCCCTGCGTTTCTCCCCACTGGGGACCCAAAGCTGTGTGTATCACTCTCCTCCAGGCCAATACAAACTGCAGACATGTTTCAGAATTAGAACCTAACTTTTTGAAATTTTTTGCTTAACATTTATTACATTGTTGAGACACTTTACAGTTTCATAAGTTTACATTAAGAGCGGCAGACTCTAATCAGGAGAACCGGGTTTGATTCCCCACTCCTCCTCCTCATGGAGTCAGTTGGGTGACCTTGGATCAGTCACAGTCCTCCCAGAACTCTCTCAGCCCCACCCACCTCATAAGGGTGCCTGTTGTGGGGAGAGGAAGGAAAGGCGATTGTAAGCCGCTACAAGACTCGTGGGGTATAAAAACCAACTCTTCCTCTTCTTCTTCAATGCCAAGGTAATTATTCTTTATTATCATTAATACAATATAAAAGCAACAACAATGGCCTTGTGCCCCTTACGAGAGCAGAAGCATGGGATCCAAATATCAATAAATTATTATTCTATTTACTTACTTCTTTTATACCCATTTCTCACCAGTGGGGATTCATAGCAGCTTACAACATTCTCCTCCTCTCCATTTTATCCTCACAACAACCCTGTAAGGAAGGTCAGGTTGAGAGTTGTGACTGGCCCAAGGTCACCCAGCAAGCTTCCAGGGCAGAATGGAGATTTAAACCTGGTCTCCCAGACTGTAATCACTCCTATACCACACAGAGTGCACAAGTCTGCATGTGCATTGGCTAGGGTGGCCAGCTATGGCTGACCAAAGAAAGATGAAAAAGGAGCCCTCAAAAAGTGGGTGGGGGCGAGGAGATGGTAAAATCTGCATACACTTTTTTTAAAAAGCAGTAAATGATTTACTGCTATGGTGTTAAGCTACAGCAATGTGTCAATCAGCAGTTTTTAATTATAACAAAAGGTCAATTAGTGATAGAGCCAGTCCAGTGTAGTGGTTAAGTGTGCGGACTCTAATCTGGGAGAACCGGGTTTGATTCCTCACTCCTCCACTTGCACCTGGCTGGATGACCTTGGGCAAGCCATAGTTCTGATAAGAGCTGTTCTTGAAAAAGAGCAGTTTCTGTCAGAGCTCTCTCAGCCCCACCCAGCTCACAGGGTGTCTGTTGTGGGGAGGGGAAGGGAAAGGAGTTTGTAAGCCGCTCTGAGACACCTTCAGGTAGTGAAGGGTGGGGTATAAATCCAATCTCTTCTTCATATCACTACAGTTTAAAATCAGTAACTAATTTATAGCTTAATGCTATAGCAATATGTCTATTACTGACTTTTCTCCAAAGCCCTCCAATGGCTAGGGGAGAGGGGCTTTGAAGGAAACAAGTCAAGGGGAAAAGGCGCTAATATCAGTGGAACCCGTGAAAATTAACTTCGTTCTGTCCACACAGGGTCCAAAGGAATTTGATCACAGTCATTCTGGAGCAATCATACCAAATTAGGTTTAGTGAAGGGAGGCAGCAAAGCAGGGGGGAAAGAGGAAAGTGAATAATTAGTGGACAACGTCATATGAATGCTCCAATAAATCCTTTCCAATTTAGACATGAAACCAGAGCAAAATCCTGGTGTGAAAGAAGCGAGAGAGCGCATTCACCGTGGTCCAAGGTTTGACATGCCCAGACCAAGTCCTTCCTTCACAGCCATCTTTAGGTGAATGATTAAAAGGGGGAAACATCTATGATCGCTCACGAGGAGATGTGTCAATATGATTCCGATTCTATAGGCAGAGAACTGCAGCAGAAACCCAGAGGTACACGTAGCGGGACCCATGTGCAGCTGCCACATGGGCCAAAGTGCTCGCTCAAGGCTGAAGTAACCTGCAGAACCCCCGAGACATGAGAAAGGCCACTTATCCCCTCAGCGCATAAAGGATCCTTCTGAGGCCTGAATTATTTAAACCACATGATCAATTGGCCTTTAATAAAGAAGTATGACTAAGCCACAATGATGCATCTGATGACAAGGGAGCAGTTTCCATTTGGAGTTTAATAGCTACCTACAACCAAGGGAGGGCAAGTTTTGCTTTCAAGCTGGCTACCCTACAGTAGGCTCCTTTCAACCTCTGTCTTAAAGAAGAAAGGCCCCTTTCACCAGGTTTCTGCCCCGGCATAATACAGCAGCCACAAGAAAACAGTAAAACACCAAGGGAAGAATGAAGGTCCTCACCCAGCCATGCTATTGCCTTAAATGAAGCCCTCCCACTCTCCACCAAATAATTTTACTGAAATCACCCCTATTAATTTACTTCGGTCGTTAAACCCATGATAACCACACCCACCTCAAACAGAAAAAGGCCAGTTGTACATGTAGCATGAACAGTCCTCAGAAGAACCCTCTAATCTCCTCTAAAAATAAGACGATACACGGTTCGTCGTGTCCCACCGTGCCTTCCCCGTCACTTGACCCAAACCCCAGCTTGGCTGTAAGTGCAGAGAGATCAGAGCAAGCTCTGTTGTGGCCTTGCTGGGTATGGGGCTCAAAAATGATGGTCACAGTCACAGAACAGACCACAAAAAGAAGAAACTGTGAGGTAACTGCGCTAGAAAATATTTCAATAAACAATCACAAAATTTATACAAAAATGTGTACAAAAATCATATAAATGCACAAGGCAGTTGAAAATGGTGTGACGATGGTCTCCGGAATGTTCTATCGTTTTGATACTACCGGTATTCTTCTTCCGAAAGTGGATGAAAGCAGCGACTCTTGGTCTGTCATTTCAACAAGTAGGTATCAAAAATTTCATTAATATTCACCGATGTCTCATAACTTAGTTGCAAGAAATTCTCTGAAAGAATGTTCCTAGGGCAAAGTGCTTGTATAATGCTTGCTGGGTATGGTCCAGCTCTCCTCACAGCAGGAACAGAAACAAGCACATGTCGCTAATGAGGGAGGGTCAAGTGGGATTTTCTGATGACTCCAGTGCTTTCTTTGGATCATGCAGTGCCTAAGCAGGAAATGGCAGATATGCAGAAACTCAGCAGTCAAGAGGGCCCTTTTAACTGTGATCCTGGCGGCTGGGGGATGCTGGGTAACAGGAGGAACGGTTCAGGGGGTGGGGAAACGGACCAGCCCCTGAGAAGTCAGAAGGAAGGGGGCAGGACTGCAGGACCCAATATTTTAGTCAGCCGGCAGCAGCAAGTATCGATATCCAAGTCCAGCAGCTCCCAGCGAAACCAGGCACAATGTCTCATCGTTCCCTCATATGATAAAATCCGTATCTTCTGGCAGGAATCAGGTCCTGAGCTATTTTCAAGCCCATTTAAAAAAGGGACAATGAGAACGTGCAACCCCAAACAAATGAAGTCTCCAGATTAACACCCCACCCCCCAAAAAACCCACTCATGGTCCACATGGGGCAGGTTTGGCAAGCAGATGGGAGAAGGGATCCACGCAGCGTTATTTATTAACTTTGTTTCTACTCCAGCTTTCTCCACAATGTGGACCCAAAGCAGCTCACATCTTCCGCCTCTCCTCCTTTTTATCATCACAACAACAATCCTGTGAGGTAGGTCAGGCTGAGCGTGTGGCTGGGCCAACAGGTTTCCACAGCAGATGAGGGATTGAAACCTGATTCTCCCAGATCCTAGTCTAATCCTCTAACCACTACATAACGCTGGTTCCTGAACCCTTTAGCATGCAGTTCAGTGAGAGGAATACGACAAAAGTTTACTGACCTTGTAGCCCGCCCCTCTTCAGCAAGTTTTAGCGGAGCCCTAGGCTGACTTCCCTGCCTGATGCTGGCCATCCCTAAGGGGTTTACTGGACTGTAAAGCGAAACGTGTGGGTGCAGAGGGGAGACTGTGCTTCTTCTAGCCGTCCCTCTACTATAAACCTAGCTCAATTCGCTTCTAAGGTGTCCCTGGACTCCTCATTCACTTTGAGAGCCAGTTTGGTGTAGTGAAAAAGTGTGCGGTCTCTAATCTGGGAGAACCAGGTTTGATTCCCCCACTCCTCCACTTGCACCTCCTGGATGACCTTGGGCAAGCCATAATTCTGGCACAGCTATTCTTGAAAAAGAGCAGTTTCTGTCAAGAGTTCTCTCAGCCCCACCTACCTCACAAGGTGTCTGTTGTGGGGAGGGGAAGGGAAAGGAGTTTGTAAGCCGCTCTGAGACACCTTTGGGTTGTGAAGGACGGGGTATAAATCCAATCTCTCTCTCTCTCTCTGTTGTGTCTGGACAGAACCAATACCAAGCAAACCCAGGCATTCAACACCTCAAGGAGGTGGCTATTTACTGCTGACTTCAAATTTGAAAGCTGGTTCCTAGAGATTCCAGTTTTGACAACACAGAGGGAAGACACATCCTGAGTGGCATGTGAACAGATTTTCTAACAGCAGAACGAAAGGGGGGGGGGAATGCCAGGTGAGAGGTGAGTGACCGGTTTATTATCATGCAATGCCCCTGCATGTTCTGTCAGGCAGGCTTTGTCAGGAGGATCAGAGAAGTCACCAAGCGCCGGACTGGACCACGGCAATTAGGCGAATTCCCTGATCTCCCCCCCCCCAATGAAACCTGAACAACGAACCAAGCAGGGGCTTTGTATGATAATAAACCAGTCACCTCTCGCCTGGCATTTCCCCCCTTCTGCTGGCACACTGCTCGGTGCAGCTCAGTTTTTCTTTCTACCAGTAACAAGAAAAGGGAGCATTAATGACGGAGAATAAAGGAAGGAGAAAGGGAAAAAGAAACTGGCCCACATGGAGGATGCTGTGCAGGAGCAAAAACAACATTATTCCCATTTTTAAAGTACATGCCTCGGCACCGTGCAGTAAGCATCATCCAGACATTTCGGCGGGGGAAATATATGACTAGTGCATGCATTTGGGCCATTAGTGTACGACATTTCACAAACACAGAGCAATTCAGTGACAAAAAGCCTTCCATTGTTCACAGTTAAAGGAATGAGATTAGGGCACTTCAAAGGCTAAAAAGTAATTGGCATCTTAAAAGCAAAGAGCCCGGGAATGAGGAAGTAGGAGCATCGTTCCTCTTCCTAACCTCCACACAGAAATGCAGAGCCAAGGTCTTTCCATTCTGTGACACTGATGTGTTGACAGGCAAGGAGCCTAGATGGCTTTTATGCACTTATTTACTTTTAAGGTGGCTCAGCACCAGAGCCTCTGCTCACCACAAAGGAGGCCCCAGGTTTGATCCCGGGCATCTCCCCCCTGAAAAGGCCTTTCGCTGCCCAAGACCCCAGAAAGCCACTGCCAGTCACAGCAGACCATACTGAGCAAGATGGACCCGTGGTCTGGCTCTGCGGGAGGCCGTTCAAAGTATTCCACAGACTGGCGACAGAAGCTCCAACATTATATTTTCACCCTGTTTTTCATCCTAAAGTGGCTTCTAAAGGAACTCACAGGAATCAAAGGCCCATAGAAAATGACAACTGATGTTTCATAAAAATGTTCGCTGAGGACGGAACTGCTGGTTGTGCTGCATTCAAGTAGAATGTAGAGGGGTGTTCACTCTTCTGACAGCCTTCTCAATGGCCGCCGGAAGTCACAGGTCTCTCAGCTGAATCCAGGCATGAATAAGGAGCGTCCAGCTGCTTCTAGCAGCCAAAATGTGGAACTTGGGTATCCCCAGACAGGATCTCCTCAGCTGCCTGGCACTAGCATTCAATTCAAATACCTTTTATTGGCATACAATATTAGAAGCATTTACCAATAATACAATCCAAAAGAAATTATAAAATAGATAGTCGTGGCTATGTCAGGCCTAACTCAAGTTGTCACAAGCTAGATTTGACCATACAAAAGATGCCTGAATCATAAAATAAATTGGCATTCTAAACTTTTAAACTTAAGTTTTTAGACTTATAAATTAAGAATCATTAATATGATCAGGGTCAAAATGTGGAACTTGGGTATTCCCAGACAGGATCTCCTCAGCTGCCTGGCACTAGCATTCAAAAACACCCACTTTCCCAGTTTTACCATTCAAGTTTTGAAAACGAAGCTTTCACATTTCACTGCCCAATTTATATCTCCAGATCAGACGTCTTGTTTGCTTTAATTCTAATAGGCTTCAAACATGAGATCTTGAAATCGGACAACTCATTATAGGCATACATAGTGGTTCAGGTGGGTCGCCACGGATGCATGCAGTGGTAAGAGATTTATGGCTGCATAAGCCTTCAGGGGCTACAAGCCATTGGATGTGCGTGTTATATGTGTCCTCCACCGGAAGGTACACCACATATACAAGCACAGAAACAAAAACGGGAACAGTGAGACTAATACGTCAACATTCTGTAAAATACTAGCTGACGTGAAATCAAGCAGTCATCCCTGGGAAGTGGCCATTGCAGAGCCTCAGGCCTCTATCAAGAGGGCCCCTCTTCAATAGCCAGTCACTGTGCTTTAGAAGTGGTGTAATGCTGATTTACTAATGAGCTAATAATGTCAATAATGCGAACCTAGACAGCATGATAAAAAGTAGAGACATCACCCTGCCAACAAAAGTCCGCATGGTCAAAGCAATGGTATTCCCAGTTGTCATGTATGGCTGCAAGAGTTGGACTGTAAGGAAGGCCGAGCGCCGAAGAATAGATTCTTTTGAACTATGGTGCTGGAGAAGACTCTTGAGAGTCCCTTGGACTGCAAGGAGATCAAATCAGTCAATCCTAAAAGAAATCAACCCTGACTGTTCCCTGGAAGACCAGATAATGAAACTGAAGGTCCAATACTTTGGCCACCCAATGAGAAGGGAGCACTCACTGGAGAAGACCCTGATGCTGGGAAAGATTGAAGGTCAAAGAAGACGGGGACAGCAAAGGATGAGATGGTTAGACAGTGTCATCGATGCAACGAACATGAAATTGAGCCACCTTCAGAGGACAGTGGAAGACAGGAGGGCCTGGTGGGATCTGGTCCATGGGGTCGCGAAGAGTCGGACTCGACTGTGCGACTGAACAACAACAACAACAAACCAGAAGGAAATGGGCAAAAGAAAAATACAGAATCATGGGTCTGAACCATTTGGAAGCCCTTTGGAAACCATTTGGAAACCGAAAGCAGTAACTTCCACAGGATCCAACGGGCAAAGGGGCCCAAGGCTCAGGGGTAGCATATCTGCTTTGCATGCAGAGGTTCCTGGGTTTAATTCCTTGCCCTCTCAGGTGATGTGAAAGACCGGATACCCTGGAGAGGCACTCCCACTCAGAGTAGACAGCAGTGGCCTTGAAAGACCAAGGGTCTGATTCAGTACAAGACAGCTTTGTGTGTTCCTCGTCAAGCTGGTCTACAACATCACCTATAAGCAGGGGTCATTTCGTAGAAAAAGAGCTAGGGGAACTCATTAGCATAACTCATTAGCATATGCCACACCCCCTGACATCACCGGAAGTGTGTCATAAGGCCACACCCACCACTCAGTTAGTCTTAGTCTTAAAGGTTAGTCTTAAAGGTGCTATTTGAACTCTTGGACTATTTTACAGCAACTGCGAAGGCCCTCCCTGGCCCCAGGCAGGCAGGGGTGGGGGGAGGCAGGGAGGAAGCAACTTACCCTCCCTCTTCTCCTGCCTCCTCCTGGCTGAATGAGCGCCGGAAGCGGGGCGGGGCTTCGTCATGTGCCCCGCCCCCCGTACCTCACCCGGGGGAACTGCGATCCCCCGCGTTCCCCCCCGAAATGACTTCTGCTTATAAGCAACACGCTTTCGTGTTGCTGCACGTCCATCAGTTGGCTTTTTCTTCACCACATTTCCATAGACTCAGAATAGGTTGATCAGAACCGTCTCGAGGCAAGGCCCATTTCCCTACTTGGCTCCCAACACATCCAGCACACAGATGGCACAACCAGATAAATAATAATAACAATTTTCCTAGCTGTGATTGGTCTATTATTGTACAGAATGCATTATATGTTTGCACTGATGCAAAAGAGGAAATTGCACTCCCATTTGAAAATAAAAAGAGCAGAAAAAATAATCATTACTTCTTTGATGCTATCATTGCAACAACAGTAATTGTTCTTTGTAAAGCCAGAATACTCAGCTGGTGTTGAAAAATAAAGGAAAGAAAAAAGAACAGCCCATAATGGAGACATGCCTGTTTACAGCTACTAAAATCCTGGCTTACAGACTTTGTAATGTAAGGGATCACACAGCATTTTGCAGGGTTTAAATACACCATACACCCCTCACATAGGCAAGCTTGGCTGTTGCAAACCATCGATCACCTATGTAGCACTGCACTCACCTGTTCACAGTAAATACATCCAGGGACACAGCACAGCAGCAAGAGTTACCTGTCCCGTCTTCTCCTGTGAAATCTACCCCCACCCCACACCTTTTTAAATAATTTATTAACCACTTTTATATAAACACAAGCTGCAGGGAGGACTTACATCTCAAAGGGATGGACTATAGTGAACAATTTCAGGACACCCATGGAGAGAAGACTTCTGGAGGCTCAGGCGTCCACACAAACACACAGGCCCATAGCTACAGTGGTGCTTTGGGGGGCTCTGCTCCCTTTCTTAAAGGCATAGCCCAAAAATTTCTCCTGTAAATGCTTTTTTTCAATCATTTTTTTTAAATTAAAGGGATGCACTCCTTTAAGTAGTGTGGGGTACTGTAGTTGACTAATTCCTGCACTGAGCAAGGGGGTTGGAGACAGCCTAAGGAAGGGGGGGGGGGCAGAAGACAGAAGGCAGGTGATAATAATGACAGTTTGACACTATTTGCAATACTGGTTGGGGTAGGTAGATGTTAAGAGGCTTATCTTCCGTACAACAGCTGGGACTCTCATGTGCCAACAGAAGAGTGAATAAGCTTTAATTTCAAATGGGAACATCTGCAGAGTGATCTCTTATACTGAGCAAGGAGGAAACATGCATCTGTGTGAGAATTGATCTCGCCTTTTAACCCTTGCATCTAAAAAAATGAGACATAGAGTGACTCAATGTACAAAGGAAAGGAATAAAGCATCTGTATGCGCGCGCACACAGAAAGGAAGCTGACCTGCGGAAGCCTTGACGAATCACTCCAGAGAAAAAGCTGGCCGCCATGTGCTCTCCAACCCCGTCCCATTTGGTTCAGAAGAACCCAAGTTCCACAGATTCATCTTCCTGCTTTCCTGGAACTGCCTCTTCTGCCGTACTGGGAGGAGAGGGTCTTACAGGTGGAGGAAGCTCCACACACATTTCAAAGTTGCCAAACCTACTAGGAATTGCCTGAACAGGGTAATGGATTCAAATCCTTGTTTAAACTACTTTCCCCTGGGCTAAATTCATTATCCTCCCCCTGCCTGCCTGGAATCACTAAAATATAACCCAGGCGTCATTTCCTGCAGGAGCGCACAGGAGCGGAGCTCCGGCAGTAAAGAGCCCAGGGGGCGGGCACATGCAACAAGCCCCAACCCCTGCTCCCAGCAGCCCTCAGTCAGAGCAAGAAGCAGCCAGGTAAGCTACAGAGCCCCCCCCCCACGGCCGCCCGGTCCAGCACATATGGAGCAGAGGTCCATCAGTGGCTATTAGCCACAAGGTATAGATAGGGGCTCTGGGGCAAGTGATGCTCTGTCTTCTTGGTGCTTGGGGGG
>NW_015166487.1:8126-22150 GCF_001447785.1 Gekko japonicus | reverse complement strand
CCCCCCCCCGCAATAGCTAGCAATCCAAAACAGTCCACTGGAGCCTGAGCGGTGGGTGTTGCCTTCTGACACACTTCCAGTGATGTCAGGAGGTATGGCATATGCAAATAAGTTATGCTAATGAGCTCCTGCACCTCTTTTTCTACGAAATGACCCCTGATATAACCCATCAGGAAAACAATATTCCACACAGTTTAGACATTCACATTTGACTTTTCCGTATCATTTAAAGTATACTTAGGTAAAGGTTCCTTTGCTCGAAAGCCAGTCGAATCCGACTCTTAGGGTTGCGGTGCTCATCTCCGTTTCAAAGCCGAAGAGCCAGCGCTGTCCAAAGACGTTTCCGTGGTCATGTGGCCGGCATGACTAAACACCAAGCCGCACGGAACGCTGTTACCTTCCCACCGAAGTGGTACCTGTTTATCTACTTGCAATTTCTTGCTTTCGAACTGCTAGGTTGGCAGGAGTTGGAACTAGAGACGGGAGCTCACTCCGTCTTGCGGCACTCGGGTCTCGAACTGCTGAACTACCTGCAGCCTGCAGTTCAGCGTCTTAACCACTTGAGCCACCGCAGCTCCAAAATATACTTACTTCAACATTAAATCCCTGTGCTACAATTGTGCAAAGTGTTCCTGTGACAGTGTGGCACAAGCCAAGCCACAATCCACCACTCCTCCACTCTCTAAGCAGGTTTTAATGTTTTAAAAATCTACAACAGCATGTATACTCTTACAGTGAATGTCAACAACATTCAGGAGTCCAATGATTGCAGCAAGCAGGTCCACGATAAATAACAAATTGTCAACCAGTATTATGCACTGAATTATTTTCCTTCTAGTTGGATTCAGTTTGCAATCTAAAAACAGATCTCCAGAAACCTGTTAACTTCCCTAATGTGGTTAGTTCCCTGCGCCCTCAAAAGTCATTCCTCTTTTGAAGGTTCTGTTGTGTGATTTCCAACATTGCCCTAACAGGAGTCTGGCGGCAGCTAAATACAGAGGTACCATGTAATATTTGCAGGGCTTTTTTTGTAGAAAAAGCCCAGCAGGAACTCATTAGCACAATAGACCACACCCAATAGCAGACACTCATTAGCATATTAGGCCACACCCTTGACAGCACAACACATTAGCATATTAGGCCACACCCCCATGTTACCAGAAGTATAGTCATGCAGCCACACCCACCTTTTGCTTCTTATTCTGTATACCTTGTTGTCAAAACCCAGAGGGTTTTTTTTGTAGCAGGAACTCCTTTGCATGTTAGGCCACACACCCCTAATGTAGAATTCTAATGAGTTTCTGCTGTTGGGTGTGGCCTATTGTGCTAATGAGTTCCTGCTGGGTGTGGCCAACTCAGGAGCCAGCCGGAACTCCGTTCCTGTGCGTTCCTGCCAAAAAATAGCCCTGAATATTTGTCTAGTGTCGCATATTTTACATACACCAGATTTTTGTATTTGCCAAGCTGCAGAATCATTGAGCTACTCATGAAAACAAAAGTCATCACAGGATACACCAACAAACATGGGCATTTGCATCCCTTGAGAGAACCAAGGAACACCAAGAATGTGCCACTTATTCTGTGATTTTTTAAAACTATTTTTTTGCTGTTCCATGTTGTTTCTTGCTGCATTTTTTAGCAGGCATACTTTACGGCTGCTTCACATCCCTTTGACAACACTGTGACTGAGTAACACAGACGCTGGCTATTGCTACAAAGTCATCTAAAGGACTCAGGAGTGAGCAGGGCCGAAGACCAAGCTGAAAGTTGCTAAATGGCTGCACTCATCTCGGCTAAGTAGATTTTGAAAATAAATACTCCCTAGTTCAGTACAGGCAGTACTCAATTTTTTCAAAAGTTAAATTCCTTGATGGCCTTCCCACAAGTTCAACCCAGATCCTACACACACACACCCAATTTCTTTTAAAAGCCATGAACTGGAGCACAGCTACCCCGGCTGCAATGCTTTTTGATCATCCCTGAAAACAATATAGGATTACAAAAGCATATCGTGCAAAGGCAAAAAGAAGGATGCTGAGAATTTTGGGGTGAACATGGTCAGCAAACAAATGTTGTTTTTGACAGCCACATCACTCATGAGCTGAGCCTCAGGTCTCCTCGTCTAACAGCCCTCAATATATTGTATTTATCAGTCTTGAACAAAAATCTTGTATCAGGCATACAAAATGGAAACAAGTCTCCAAAACCGGAACTGAAAAGCGGGAACCTGAAACCATGGCTAAAAATGCAATGGGGATTGTCTGCCAATTACCCCGAGCACAAAATCCTCCCTGCTTCTTTGTGAGTTCGTAGGGGAATTTTTAACAGGTTCATAGAATCATAGAGTTGGACGGGACCACCAGGGTCATCTAGGCAGGAAATTCACATTCATGCAGTTTGCTTTCAAAGGTTTTGCAGTGGCGAATGAATTTTGTAAAAAGTCATTGTACCTGATAAATGAAATAACTCTGCATTAGAAAAATAATTGTAAATGGAATAATGTGGCTTTGGGATGAAAATATTGTAATTTTAACCTGGTTAAAACTGGATTCAAACCGTCAAGGTAGCTGGAAGGAGCTGGGGGAGGGAGGGGGAATTGCCAAGAGGAAAAACTGCTGAGGTGAAGTCCATGGCCATTGTTCTGCATTTAATAAAAACACATTATGGATCCCCTGAACAAAACTGGAATTCTGTCTGTGGCACTGTAGCAATGCAGGACTTTCCCAAGCATCTAGCTAGAATCAGTTGTGGAAGCCCTGTGCTGTCGTTGACAGATGAGAAGTTTCTGAGAATGCATCACAGTTTAGGCCAGTTCTTGGTAGAAAACAACTGCTACAACCACTGTTTTGAAACTTCAGACCAGTTCAAGTAACTTTCAATAAAATGGATATTCCAGTGTCCCTCATCCCTTTTCATTCAACTTGGAAATCCCCATTTTGATTTCCGCCTTGTGCAAAGCAAACCTAGGAGCACTTTCTGTTTCCCTGTACTGAAACTGCCTGCCAAATTTTAAGCACTATTTCCCCCCATATAAATGGCTTTAAAAAAAATAATAACAGCAGCAAAACGCGGACAGGGCCGGCCCGAGGTTTTTTTGTGCCCTAGGCGGGGCTACCTTCTGGTGCCCCCCCACACATGCCCAATTACAGGGTTGCCAACCTCCAGGTGGGGTCTGTAGAGAAGGAAGTCCGTGATCCGCTGCAGCCGGCGGCAGGCTCTTAGCGCTGGGACTGTTCTTACCTGGGTCCGGAGAGGCTGGGGAGTGGAGCGGGCGTGCTTCCCAAGCAGCGCCGGGCTTCTCCTCTGCTCCGCCTTCCCCACCCCAAAAGCCACGCCGGGGGAGCCGCCACCAGGGGAGCCTCCACAGTGGGCAAAGGTGCGCTCCGGCCTCTCCCCAGGGCCCCAAAGGCGTCCTGGCTGCAAGAAACGAGGCTGGCGGAAATCCGCGTGACTGGATCCTCCTCCTCCCCCAACGGCCAGTCGACAGGCCCGGGCAGCCATGTGCGCCGCTTCCTTTCCTTCCCCGTGGCGCCCAGCATCCAGGGTTGAGGCGGGCCAGGAGGCAGAGAGCGGGTCGGGCAGAGGGGTGGCGCGTCGGTGGGGGAGGGTGGCTTGGGGCTGCCGGTGGCGGGCCAGTCGTCATCGTCGTCTTGCCGGGGGGCTGCCGCGCTGGCTCTTCCCCCCTACGCCCGAGGAGACCAGCCCCCGGGGGGGGCTCCCGAGGAGGACGGAAGGGAGTCATTTTTTAGGCAAATGCCTAGTTTGCCTAGTGGGTGAATGTCAAACTCCCATCGCATCAACTAAGAACACACTTGCAGAAAAGAGGTTTCTTTATTTGAAGCAAAAGGTGCAAAACAGGATCACTGTTCAGAATGAGGAATAAGCATGGATCCCAACAGATTATAGGAAATTCAAAAAGCTGAGGCCCAATTGCGGGATTTCCCCCCCGCGCCATTGAGCTGGGAAGCAACGCTCCTACTTACTCATAACATGCTGCTTCTCATGGATAACGCCATGAGATCACCCAAACTACGATACTCCAGCAACCACCTGCGGCCTTGAGAGATACGGACGTTCCTGTTACTAGGCAATTAAGCGTATAAACAGGCATACATGGGAAAGTGAAAGCAAACAAGCGCATACCGAAACACAAGGGTACATAAGAATACATACAGAGCCTAGTGAAACCTCAGAGCATACACAGAGTAAAGGGAAACACATTGGCAGCTTGCTGACAGTGAGCCAGCCCTGAACGCGGAACACCAGCAGAGAAAACAGACAGAACGAAAAGTCTCCAGAGGTCCACATATGAAAACAGAGGGCATAAGCATATTACAATGCTTTACTACGAGCTAAACAACCCTTTTGAAAGTGTGCCCCCCCCCCCACAAGTCGCACCATACTTCAAAGCTGGAAGATGAACCTATGATACCATCTTATACCAGGTCAGGCCACTGGTCCATGCAGCTTAGTACTGTTTACTCTGACAGGTGACCTTCAAGGCCTGAGGCAGAGAAAGATCTTTCCCACCAGCTGAGCTCTGAACCTGGAATCTTCTGCCTGCACAACATGAGCCTGACTAGAGATGTGAAGGCCCAGAAAAAAACCGGAAAAATTCGGAAAAAAACCCAGTTTTTTCCCGTTTTTTCCCTGAAGCCTTTTTTGTTTTTTTTGTTTTTTTCCGAAAAATTGAAAAAATAAAATAAAATAAATTGACTATGGAACGTTTTATTTTAACATGATGAATAAAATATTTTAAGACAAGGTGTTCAAATATTTTCCAAATCATTTCTAAAATATATATATATGACATCAGATTGATCTAATTTCTGTGCACTGAGGACAAGCAAGTCCTAGGTTACAAACTGAACTCTCCAATGCAAGAACAAGATGCATTTCTTTCTTTAGGAGGTGCTATTGTCACGAGAAAAGAAAAAGGTTTCAGTTTTGTTTTTGCATGTGGGCGGGTATTCTGTTTGTAATAACTGTTTGGATACACTATATTTTTAATATGCTAGTTGTAATAATTTCATGCCAAGTAAAAATGTCCATAGTCATATTTTATGTTCCTAAAGTAACAGAATGACTTTCAATCTAGAAAAGACAAAAGAAATGCTAATGTAGCATTTAAAAAAAAAATCCGAAAATTTCCGTTTTTTCCCGAAAAAACCCGGAAAAAAACCGGGTTTTTTTCTGAGCTTCAAAATTTCCGGAAATTTTACATCTCTAAGCCTGACCACTGAACCACAGTGTGCAACGTAGGAAGCTGTGTTGAGCTCAATAAAACCATTTCGCTCTGCACTGTGTTCTCTGACGGGCAGCGGCTCTCCCTGAGCAGCACCTGAGCTTTGGATCTGGGACTTTCGGCACTCAAAGCAGATGCTCCACCACAGAGCCACGACGACCCCTCCTCAAGCAGCACTAGACCCATGAGCAGACCCCCCCAGGATCTCCCAGCAATCCAGAAACCTGTTTTTCAGCAGCTGTGCCAGCTCTCCGTGCCGCAGTTACGTTCTGCGGGTACAAGCCAGACTGAAGCAAGAACCACTGGGGCAAAACACCTTCCCGGGAAGAGGGACGACATTCACTATCGTGGAGTCTGTTCGTGTACTATTCCGGGCTAGATTCCTCGAGGACCGTTCGGGCTCACTTCAGTGCTTTCCGCCGTATAGCTAATTGGAATCTGTAAACAGTTTGTTGTTCTATGTTACATTGAAAAATCAATAACTAGAGTATTTTCTTTTTAAGAAAGCACAAATCTGAACAGGGCGTCTAAACGCAGCTTGTTAGTAGCTACTTGGTAGCTGTTCTGAGCTCAGAGGGAAGGGGCTTTGCGGATTGCTTAACCTGGGGAATAGTCTCCCAGCTCCCAATTCGGCCGCCCCCTTCTCTATGCAGGCAACAGGGCTCCCTGAAAAACTACCACTGGGGTTCAGGGGACCCCAGAAGCAGCCCCGGGCATGACTTGGGGAGCTGGAGTGAGAGTCAGCAAGCATCAGCCCCCACCACCAGCACTGGACACAACAGCCCACTGCTCCCGGTCAGGCGGCACTGGCCAGAGGGGATTAGGGAGCTGCTTTCATCTCCCTCCCAAAGGTCAGCAGAAGCCACTAAGCATTTCACAGCAAGAAAGGGGGGTGGGGGTGGGGATGGGGGTGGGAAGAGAGGGATTTTTTTTTTTAGGGCAAAGGGAAAGAACAATCTGGCTGAACCAGGCTCCTCTTAACACAACAAACAAATCTCTTTCGGGCACAAAGCTAATGTATGCATTATTTAAGAGCACTCTTCGATGCAGCCAGGGCTCACATGGACGTGCTCCCGTGTCACTTGTCTCATCAGGTTTCTCTTGCTGGATTGATGCTGAACTGCAGGCTGTGAAAGGCAGTTCAGCAGTTCGAGACCCGAGTGTGCCGCATGACGGAGTGAGCTCCCATCTCTATTCGAGCAAGGGAACCTTTACCTTTACCTCTAAAGACGGAGGACAGATTAAATTCCCAACATCCCTGACTGAGAGGTGGGTTTTTGTTTTTTTTATTTACAATAATGCCAGACACCACAAACTTCATATTTCTTGGTGAGAGCCTCAGACTTTTTTTGTTGTGCAGCTCTTGCCAGTACCAGTAGCCCCCAGGCATGGGGGGGGTGGGGGCGGGGGGGGGAGAGGGGCAGGCACGCTTTACCTAGAGCTTGAAGGATGGGATAAGAATCGCAGCTGCAAGCTCATGGGGTCAGCGACATTTCAGAAATAAAAGAGATGCCCTTTCTTTTACTGCCCACGAAATGGGATGGGATCAGATCAGGCAAGGGGGAAGGGAAGGGTTATGCAGTTTTACCAAGCCCAGGAAAATGATTCTTTGGTTCTGTGTGCCAGCACAATTCTTAGGGTAACAAATGGTCAAACGCAAAAGGGATTCCTCCATAAGTAAACTCTCCCCATTTTACAGAGTGCAAATTGAGGCCGCAGCTCTTTCCAGGCTGTCAAAGATCTGAGTCTTTCACCAGGAATTGTGGTTAGAGTGTTGGGCCGGGAACTAGGAGATGAGAATTCAAATCCCCTCCCTGCCATGAAACTTGCTGGGGTGCCCTTGCACAAGTCACTTTCTCAATACATCCTCCCTCACAGGGTTGTTGTCATGATAAGGTGGGGAAAGGAGAACCACAGACACTGCTCTGAGGTCCCTGGAAGATTGGCAGGATAACAACACATCCAGTGTATGTGGACAGGACTGATTTATTGACAGGAAATCTGCTGACAATTTATGCTGGCTGACTGATGGACAATATTGGTTTCAAAAGAGGAATAGCCCTCCTGAGAAACAAACTCCAAAAGGACTCAAGTAAGCATCACAGTGGGATTTTCTTGGCGATTCTCTTGGCTTCCAACAGCAGGGTTGAGAAACCTGGAACCAGCCTCGCTGCACACCATTCACCCCCCATAGGAAAGAGGGCAGGAGCATCACCCCTTCAGGCTGCAAGGAAGGGAAGGACTCCCTAAGGCTATATGAGAGAGAGAGACTCCAAGACAGCACACCCCCCCCCATTGAGAGGACTGTACAACTTCTCAGGATTAAAACAAAAAAAAAAAACACAAATAAATTATATATATGAGAGAGAGAGAGAGAGAGAAATTCCAAGAAAGCACCCCCCCCCCATGAGAGGACTGTACAACTTCTCAGGGTTAAAACAAAAAAACCCACGAAAATAAATAAATAAATGTCAACAAGTCCATGAAAGATGGTCTAAGAGGGGGAGCACCACTGCTGATCTCACAAGCCGCTCTCCAACATGCGCTTAGAAGATCTTAAAATCTACACAATGTGAACGAAAAATTGTCAAGAAAGTACTGGGAGGGGGGGAAGAAAAGAGGATTATATTTTGGTCGGCAACAGAAGCATTCGCTCCAGGAGAGACACCTGGCTTTCCCATCACACGAACTACCAGTTTCTTATTCTCCTTCACAAAGTGCCACTGCTGCCTTTAATAGCTACGGAAATGGCAGAAATTTAACCACGGCAGTTCCCCCCCACCCTGAATGCAGCGGCAACAGCAAACACTTCCTCCTCCACAAAGTGCCACTGCTGCCTTTAATAGCTACGGAAATGGCAGAAATCTAACTACGGCAGTTTCCCCCCCTGAATGCAGCGGCAACAGCAAACAATTCCCCCTGCTCGTTGTCTACCTGTTGAACTGATAGGAGCCTTGGTGGTGGTGGGGGACTGGCAAACCTCCCAGTGACTGATTATTCCCGTTAAAAGAACCACAGTTGGTGAAAGCCCTCCGGGGATCAGAAGAACTCTGCCAGGTTGGTGTATCTGTCAGAGCACGAGGACCCAGGTTTAAAACCACACTGCTCTGAAGTTCTCGGGGGACCTTGGACCAGTCAAGCTGCACTCTCGGCCCAATTTACACCACAGGGCTGTTGTGAGGATAACAACAAGGAAGAGCGAACAATGATTGCTGCCCTGAGGGAAGGGTGGGATAAAGGTGTACTAGACAGTTCAGGTGTTATAGCTGCACCAAGCACAGCCCACGGACACTCAGAGTAGAAGATGAAGACAAAGACCTGGATTTATACCCCGTCCTTCACTTGTGAGTCTCAGAGCAGCTTACAAACTCCTTTCTCGTCCCTTCCCCACAACAGACACCCTGTGAGGTAGGTAGGGCTGAGAGAGCTCTGAGAGAACTGCTCTTTAGGGAACAGCTCTGAGAGAACTGTGACTGACTCAAGGTCACCCAGCTGGCTGCATGTGGAGGAGTGGGGAATCAAACCCGGTTCTCCAGATTAGGGTCTGCTGCTCTTAACCACTACACCAAACTGGCTCTCCTGTGCCCCTCTGGTTCTCTGACCCAAGATGCTTGCAAGACACCCTGAGCAGATGAATTTGCGTGAGACTTTCCCCACCCACAATCTGCCTGACTGACAATGCTAAATTATTCGCCTGCTCCCTGCTCCACTCTGACTTGCTGCATTTCTGTACTGCTTTCCTTTCCTCACTGCAACGTACACCAGCTTCCTCGGGGACCAGATGTTCATTCTTAGCGAGGTTGCTGTATCGCAGGCCTTCAGACCATTGCAACAGCTGTATGATAACTAACTTTAGGTTCTCTTCCCATGGGATGAGGGCTTGCTGTTTATGACTTAGGTTGTAAAAACAGTAAGAAGGAAAAGTAAAGTAGAAGTATGACATTTGTAGCACCAAAAGATGCATTTTCCCTGAATTTGCAGCTACCACAACCAAATTATGCCTCTCTTCCAATAAGAACAAAGCTCATAATCAACTCTGTTTGGTAACACTCATCTTCCCACCTTGTCGTGTTCAACAATATTACAAACAAGCACCATGACCCTGAGAAATTATTCTCAGAACATTAAATTTATTTTATGTTATTTATAGCCCACCTTTCTCACTTGGACTCAAGAGAAGAAGGAGAAGAGATTGGATTTATACCCCGCCCTTCCCTTGGCGTCTCAGAGAGGCTTACAAACTCCTTTCTCTTCCCTTCCCCACAACAGACACCCTGTGAGGTAGGTGGGGCTGAGAGAGCTCTCTCCAGAATTGTCCTTGAGAGAACAGCTCTGACAGAACTCTGGCTTGCCCAAGGTCATCCAGCAGCTTCAAGTGGAGGAGTGGGGAATCAAACTTGGTTCTCCCAGATTAGAGTCCGCGCACTTAACCACTACACCAAACTGGCTCTCTCAAGGCGGATTACATAGAGTGAATCAACACAATCAACAGATGGGGCATTCAATAAACAATGCAACAGGATTAGGGGTTGTAGAACCAACCACAAGTCTCAAAAAAAGAACTGAAGCAAAGCATAAGTGTTAACACGACATATTCAATGATGCAATATTCCATAGTAGGATTCTAGTTTCAGTAATAAGTGTTAACACGACATATTCAATGACGCAATATTCCATAGTAGGATTCCAGTTTCAGTAAGCTATGCATAGTGATTTTCCCAAGTAACTTTGTGGATCATTTAACTCTTTTGTCTGATCTCTAAATGAGATTTGGTGCACGGGAGGGGGGGGGGATATGTCAGAATTCAGCCTTCCAAACACTCCAAGCCAGCAACTTCACAGGAACGGGTGGATAAATTTTCCTTCTAACCTTCTACCTTCCATGCAGACTCTCACTGATGGGTCAGGATCATGAGACCAGACCATCCTCCAACCAAACTGGCCCTACTTCAATCAGACTGTGACAGCTACATTTCATTAAAGAGATAACAATGGGCAGTCCAATCACAGATTTTCTGCATAACCTGGAAGTCGGATGCCGCTGTCACTGTGGGATGAACATACAAGTGTGGCTCACATGTCTGGAAAAGCCCTCACATCACTTGAAGCACAATGCCTTTTCAATGGAGGCCACCCCTTTTTTGCAATGCGTGTCACAGCATTTTGCACCCACGTGAGCATGAATCGAGTAATGCATACACATGACCCAGATCTCAGGGTGCTGAAAGAGGGGGTCTGCATGTGCTGGCTGTAATGTTTTTCAAGACTGAATTTTAATCTTCTCAGTTAACTCTTCTAAACGGGAAGATGATACAACATGCCTGTGCTGAAGCTAACCTGGTAACATTGAAAATTCACCAGCAATGACCCAAAACACTTTTTAAAAAAATATTATTATTTTATGTCCTCCTGCTTCAAGCATGCACGCATGAAAAAAGCTGGCGTGAATCGTCTTCAACAAATTGGAAGCAACAGGCACTGCCTCCTGCACTCTGCATTTCATGTGCCACAGACTTTGCAGAGAAAACCAGTAATGTGCTGAACAATGCGAATGACATAAAAGCTTGTGAATGAAACAAGCCCGTTCTGAGCAGGAGAATCAAACGTCCCCCAATGTGCCTGCATCTCTTAGATGCATCTGAATTGACATGTGCACCAATATGTGGCTTCAACTCACAGAGGTTCCTGGCCATTTTCCAACACCGCCTCTTCCCGTCCCAGTTCCATTTTACAGTTCAACATTAAATAAAATAGCAGTTTATTTCAGAGCAAAAGAAACAGAAGAGAACCTTTGCGATGCCCTTGCAGGATTAAAAGCCACAGCAATGCTGCTTTCCTTTTCATCAGGAGCCCCCCTGCCCTACAAGGCACAGCTGTGTACAGAAATGTCAGCGCTACTGATCATTTCCCCTTGACACATAGAGATGCACACAGGGTGTTTAAACCTTATGCAAAACTCAAGAGGGGAAAAACATCCTAGAGACATGGGGAAATTTGAAGGATTCAGCAACTAATGCATTCCAAAATAATTAAGTCTCCAAAGAGGACTACTAATAATAGACAATCCCATTAAAGTGCTTTCCTCTGTTGCCATTTTCTAACTAGCTCCCCTGCTGATAGTCGACTGTCTTTAGGGAGGAGGATTCTTTGTGGCAGACAGTGGCACGACAGTCCCTCAGAGGAAAGCAAAGCCTCATGTTGCTGCAGCACTTTCATTCTCTTCCTCCCTGGCTCCAAAAGCTTTGCTTTGGTGCCAAAGGGCTCTGGGGTAGAAGGGCCAAGACAGGAGGGGACACGAACAGCTGAAGGAGCTAGAGGCTCTTGTGCTGAAAAGCCAGCCGGGGCTACATCCAGCGGCAAAGGGCTCGCACAAAAACAGCATACGCTGAACCTACCTGATTCAAAAAGGAGAGCTACAGACCAATGGAGAGAAATGCAACAGGAGAAGCAGAGGCTCTGGCCACCAAATGCAAGTCGGGAGAAGGAAAAGACAAGGGGAGAACAGAGGCTCCTTCACCTGCAAGACAGGTGGGTAAAACTGCCCAAGGGGACTAATGGAAGACGTGACTGGAAAAATAAGTGTCCAGTATTAACATACATCATTATCGGATGCCTACCTGCTTCGGAAACATGTCATAGGATCCTTTACCTCTCCCAAGCTCAAATCTGCCCTCCAAGGCAGCCTGGGTATAATGGGAGCTGGGATTCACTTCCTGAACACGTTTTTAGTCTTACTGGCTCAGCCCTGAGCCACGGCAAAGGGAGATGGCACCAAACACCGAGGCAGGGCAGACTAGCGAGAGGTGCACAGAAGGTTTATTGGACCACAAGATCTTGAAGACCCAAAGTGAGCTTTGGGCAGCCCCGTAGCTAGGGAATTTTTGGGGAGGGGGCCTCGGGGGGGGGGCACCAGTTAATTAAATGAAAGTACAGTGCAGGTGGTAAGTTGGAGCACTTTGGGGACAGCCCGAAAGGGAGGGGGCCCAGAAGAAACACTAGGGGGCTGGGCCCCGTGGCCCCCATGTTAGCTACGGGCCAGGCTTTGGGATTCTCTATTCCTTCAAGTTAGCAGGAATTCTTTCCTGTCTCAGGCAAGGAGGCTAAGGCTGAATATTTCCCAGAAGAGTAACAGATGGAACATTCCCGCAGTCTAATAAATCTTTCATATAAGAAGTTGTCTTATACAAAGTTGGTCCACCTAGCTCAGTTATTATCCCCTCTGGCTGGCAGTGGCTCTATGAGTCTTAAGGCTCCCTCCCCCATACCTGCTTCCCAGGATCCAATGAGAAACGGTGGGGACTGAATTCTTCGGCACGTAAGGCAGACACTCTACCCAAAAGCCACAGCCACCCCCAACAGCTTATCCTAGGACGGATGAAGTGATACGGATATGGATTTTGATCATGGACAAGAGCCTATTTCCTTCCCCGCTGACCTGCCTGCCTGCCAACAAGCAGCTATCCCATGCAGTCAAACCTGACTGAACAAAGGGATTGTTTTAGACATTAAGCCGTGAAGGCAGTCTGACTGTAACGCAAGTAAGGGACCAGGACCCGGTCACCTTTCTTCAGCATCCAGCTAGCATGCGGAACCCCATTCCGAGGGGCTCAAGATCTGTACCATCCTTTTCCAGAACACTCTCACGAGAGGAGGAGACTCTAAGGGGCTCGCCTGAGGCACGGTCAGCAAAGTGGAAAACGCAGAAGCACGGCTGGTCTCCAGCTCACAGCAACAGATGCCTGTAGCAACTTTGCACCAGATACGAGCACCAACTTTCGGGCTCTAAAATATTTCCCCAAAAGCACACTCTCGGATTAGTACAGGGGTCCCCATCCGGGAACCTTGTTGGGCACCATGGCACCCCACTGACACCTTTTCTGGTGCCCACCACGGGCTCAGAAAGTGTGTGGACCTCGGGATAAGCGTAGAGTCCTGGACTAACCAGGAAACCAGTCCTCAAGTTCCAGATGTGCACCAAGAGCCAGTGATTGCTCTGAGCTATGAAATACGTTCTCAGGGTGTCCTTAGAGGCCCCCTACGACTGTGCAGATCAGTTCACAGCTCTTGCTCAACTAAAGCGCCCCCCCTTTTCAAGGTTCCTAAGATATCCTTGGCCAGTCTCCATTTCAGAGACGATAATTCCCATACATCACTACTCGAAGACGGAAGCAGCACAGGAGATTTTTTGACTTGCAGTTCATTGCTCTGGAGACCATAACCACCAACAACTCTCAGGCCAAGAACAAGCATAAGATCACTCTCAGGCCAAGAACAAGCATAAGATCACCGTAGCGCACAGCAAGCAGGATGAGCTTCCGAAAGCAAAACCAACCAGACACAAAAGAGGCACCACAGACAGACCTAACTTTTACAAAACACCCTCTCGTTGAGCAAGAAACCCCTGCCAGCTTCCTGCTTCTCTTCCTTATTTAAAAAAGGGGGGGGGCTCTTGCAGCTTTTCAAGAGTGCCTCTGAGAGCAGATGATCTCTGACCATCAAAACCCCGCACGAAGGGAGAAAAAAGCGACACACACACTCAAGCAAGGGCCCCTCTCAAGAGCTCGCAGTGCATGAAGCACCAGAGCATAGGCAGAGTGGGGGTGGGATGGCAGGCTTTAATATGTCCCATTCCCAGACCAGAAAGGAGTACTCCTACCTGCTTTGAGCGTGGGGGTGGGATGGCAGGCTTTAATATGTCCCATTCCCAGACCAAAAAGGAGTATTCCTACCTGCTTTGAGCAGGTGGGAAGGGAAGGGGAGGGGAGGGGAGGGGAGGGAG
>NW_015166487.1:2430-6741 GCF_001447785.1 Gekko japonicus | reverse complement strand
GGGGGGGGGACGGGGACTGCCGGCTGAGCAGAGCCGCCGCGGGCTGGGCGGGGCCGCCGGGAAGGCGCGCTCGCACGTGGGCGCGAGGGCAGGGCTGCACCTGCTGCAGGGGGTGCCCGGTGGCTGGACGGCCGGGCCAACACGCCCCGATGGGGCTCGACTCCGGAGAGGGCGGGATGCCGAGGAATCCGTGCCCGTTTAGACTTGCTGAGGCCCCCTACTGTTTTAAATTACATCAGCTGGTCTCAGAAAAAAATAAAATATATACGCCTTTTTAATATTTGAAATCATTTTTTATATTGTGTTTTTTATTCGAGGCCCCAGCAGATTGCGAGGCCCTAAGCTGTAGCTTATTTAGCTTGTGTGTAAATCCAGCACTGCCCGCGGCCTACCGGAAGGGGGGGGGGGGAGCCTCCCCCCACGGAGAAGAGTGGCGCACCTCTGTCTTTTTTCCCTTCGGACTTCCACTCTGGACTCCAAGCGGTCTGTCCATCAAGATTCAGGTCACTTGGGGGACTTTGGGCTGGCCACATGCTCTCGGCCTAATCTACCTCACAGGGTTGTTGTGAGGCTAAAATGGAAGAGGGAAGAATGATGTCAGGCACTTCAGGACCCTCTCAGGGAGGAAGGCGGCACATAAGGAATAGATACGTCTCTCAGTGGTGGATGTTCTCTCTAGCAGATGTGCTCATAAAGGTGTGTGCTTCATATGGAATAAGGTAAAGGTTTCCCTTGCTCCAAAGCTAGTTGAATCTGACTGGATACAGCCTCATATTTCACACACTGCGGTTCCTAAGATCTATTTGGAGTATATGGTTGATAATATGCTAGATCTGTCACATTTCTAACCAAAAGAACAGGGATGCTTTGCTTTTGAGTGGCTCTAGAACTGACTAGGCCGTGTTAAGCTGGTAAACCAGAACTTTCAGCAGTGTGCAATAATGCATGTGTGGCGTACACTTTAAACATACACTTCTTAACGCACAGGAAAGCCCCAGCAAGGGAACCAAGTAAAAGACCAGGAGCAGATAAGATCGGTAAAACCCTGACAGAATAAAGTGTTGCCTGATTCACAGAGGCCCGAGAATGAGGTGGCAGAGCCCTGAGACAGCAGAATGGACTGCCCCACTCCAGGGGGCAGATTAGGACTTGAAAGGGAAGAACCCCCTGCACAGACTTTAGCCTGGGATACTATCTTGAATTCTCCATGTACATACTATTACTGACATGCGGCCCCTATCGGTGCATAGCTAAACCTGAGAATCGGGGCCACGCAGATGCTAAACAGAGGTTTCTGTAAAAAAACAATGGGGGGTTAAATCCCCCCCCCAGTAAAAAAGTGTTCTCTGTGCAAGTGTGCTGAGAACACGCCCACCTGATGGGGCCCGGCAGGCAAGGAGCCATGCTGGGCCTGGTGTCAACAGCGTGGCAGCGCTGGGCCTGGCAGCCACATGGCAGCCCAGGAGGCACACTGGGCCCAGCGTCAGCAGTGCGGCAGACCGAGAGCCACGCTAGGCCCGGTGGCAGTGGCGCAGCGGCCACAGCAGACACAGCAAGAAAATGGAAGGGGATGTGATTCCTTCTCTTGCACATTTTGCAGCACCCCCACCACCCCCGAGTTGGGAAGAAGTCTTCACTGCCGCCCCCCCCCCGGTAAAGCCAGCAGCCTACCACCCACCTGCTGGAAGGTGGCTCTACAAGGGTCAGGGGTAGGTGGGAAGAGAGCGGGGGCTAGGGAGGCTCCTTACAACAAGAAAATCTTCTTCAGATATGTGAGGAGCAAATGCAAGATAAAAGAGGCGATGGGCCCACTGTTGGGTGAAAATGGAGAAACTTCGACAGAGAGGAAGCAGAAAGGCTCAATGCCTGTTTTGCCTCAGTTTTTTCCCCTGAAGAAGAGAACAGGCTCATTGAGAGATGGCTGTAGGCAAGGCACAGCGTCCGGGTCACTGGTTGACATGAGCAGAGAGGTAGATGAGAAGCACCTGGCTGCACTGAATGAGTACAGATCCCCCGGGGACAGATGGTATGCCCCCAACAGTGCTCAAAGAACTTTCTAGAGAGCTTGCAGAGCCTTTGTCCATCATCTTCCAGACCTCTTGGAGGACGGAAGACATGCCACAAGACTGGAGTAGGGCAGATGTTATTCCCGTTTTCAAAAAAGGGAGGAGGGATGAGCCAGGAAACTACAGGCCAGTCAGTCTGACCTCTGTGCCAAGGAAGATACTGGAGCAGATTTTAAAGGGATTGATCTGCGAGCATCTAAAGGACAACTTGGTGATAAGTGCCAAGTTCTACATCTAGGTAACAAAAATGAGGAACACGCGTACTGGATCGGGGATACGCTTCTGGGTAGCAGTGTGTGTGAACAAGATCTTGGAGTATGGGTGGACCATAAATTATATATGAGCAGCCAGTGTGATGTGGTGACAAAAAAGGCTAATGCCATCTTGGCATTTATCAACAGAGGCATAACATCCAGATCGCAAGATGTGATAGTCCCGCTGTACACTGCTTTGGTCAGGCCACACCTGGAGTATTGTGTGCAGTTCTGGACCCTCTGCCTGGACCCACCACTATACTTTCCCCTCCCCAAGAGCACCGGAATTTGCTGCCCAGCCATTGCTGCCACCGCAGGTCCACGCAGGCACTTCAGACCACTGGCAGCTAGTAAAGACTGGTTCCCACTAAACACGAGCTGGACACCGCTCCATTCCCATTGCTGATGAGCAATAAAATACCTAATCTGCCATAAATCCCCAATGATTGTACTAAAATCCTTAACATACAGTAAGTAAAGGTAAAGGTTCCCTTGCTCGAAAGCCAGTCGAGTCCGACTCTAGGGTTGTGGTGCTCATCTCCGTTTCCAAGCCGAAGAGCCAGCGCTGTCCGAAGACGTTTCCGTGGTCATCTGGCCAGCATGACTAAACACCAAGGCGCATGGAACGCTGTTACCTTCCCACCGAAGTGGTACCTATTTATCTACTTGCAATTTCTTGCTTTCGAACCGCTAGGTTGGCAGGAGCTGGAACTAGAGACGGGAGCTCACTCCATCATGCAGCAACCCGGGTCTCGAACTGCTGAACTACCGACCTTCCACAGCCTGCAGTTCAGCGTCTTAACCACTTGAGCCACCGCAGCTCCTCTAACATACAGTAACCAAACACTAATACTACCCTAAAATCAATCTCCCATAACCTAATCTCTAACAGAGAGCAGTACTAGCGCTAAGCTATCTAATAATCAAACAACCACGCCAAAATTATTCATACACATAATTAGCAGAAAAATACTCCTCAAATGATACCAGCTGGATATTAGGCAAAACTTTTTGACTGTCAGAGTTGTGCAACGGTGGAATCAGCTGCCTCGGGAGGTGGCGAGCTCCCCCTCCCTGGCAGTCTTTAAGCAGTGGCTGGACAAACACCTGTCTGGGATGCTCTAGGCCAGTGATGGCGAACCTTTTAGAGACCGAGTGCCCAAACTGCAACCCAAAACCCACTTATTTACCGCAAAGTGCCAACACAGCAATTTAACCTGAATACTGAGGTTTTACTTTAGAAAAAACAACTCATACATTAACTTAAGATGATCCAAACAAAGTAAGGAAAGCAATCCCAAATGCTTTCATTTACTTAAAATTATTTGGCAGAGAATTCGACACTTTATCGATGGTCTGGGCCTGGCTGGGGCGATGGCACGCGTGCCCACAGAGAGGGCTCTGAGTGCCACCTCTGGCACCCGAGCCATAGGTTCGCCCCCACTGCTCTAGGCTGATCCTGCATTGAGCCAGGGGTTGGACTAGATGGCTTGTATGGTCCCTTCCAACTCTGTGATTCTGTGATTCTATGTTTCTTCAGATGTCCTAGGTTTTTTTTAAAAAAAATCCAAAAATAATCAGTGAAAGTGATGAACCCCTGAAGATGCAGTGGTTGTGAATAAGACATGCTTTAAAAGAACGCTCCATGCTACTGGGAAGAGGGAAGGCTGTTGGGTCTCTGTTGGTGTAGACTGGCTTATCTCTAGCAATTTATTACAGAACTCAGAATCTGGCCCGATCACTTCATAATTAAGAAGCAGCGCACACATTAATTGGGATGCTGCTGCTGTCTGGGGTGCCAAATAAGAAAGAATAATAGATAAGGGCCACTTTCATGGTACGGACTAAGAGTACAAGATGGTAATGTTTATTTGGTTCGGTAAAAAAAGTGTCAGTAAATGGAGACACTCTAAAGAATTTTATAAGGGAGAAAAACACAAGCCTATTTGCTTTGTTAAATTTTCCCAGGTTTGCTGAGCTGTGAGAATAGG
>NW_015166487.1:0-1616 GCF_001447785.1 Gekko japonicus | reverse complement strand
TTTAAACTTTAAAACAAGTGATATCATTTCCTTGAATGATTAGTCTGGGAGTTTTTGAGCCAATGAAGTGTAGAGTTGGATCCAGAGCAAATGTGGGTGTTGTTTGTGGAGTGAAGTTCCGCTCAGTCTGTGGCAGAAAAGCCACACTGACCCCTGCTTGTACAGCTGTCTGAACATACCCTTGCTCCCTTTCAGCCTGCTTTACTTTATACATGTACAGGTTGAGCAGGTATTTCAGAGGTGCAGAAGGTCACTGTAAGGTTTCTCCCTGTTGGGAAAAAGGCAATGTCTGCTGTACAAAGAATAAGAGAAAAAGCCCCTGAAGGGGGCAGCAGGAAGACAATGAGGTAGGATAGTGAAGTCAGCACCTTCTTTTTTGTTAAGTATCATTCCTTGTCTGTCTCCAGATTGCTAATCTTAGGGCAGTTTCCTCCTTCTTGGAAGTTCTTCATTCAGTCTTTTCTCCCCCCCCCCCCCCCAGCTAGAGATGTAGTCTTTACTCTTTGATCGGGTTGTGCACGGTTGCTGTGTTAATTACTCTGCCAACAGGTGTTATGGTGGCCCAGATTAAGCCCATCTCTGATTAAAGGCTCTTGGCACAGGCAGGCAAGAACAAAGGAACAAAGATGGTGATCTCCTATGGAGCACAGCATGGCCACTGGACAGACAGGCTCACAGAGAGCAAGTATCCAGTTTGGAGAGAAAGAATGAAGACCCGTCTCACCGAAAAAGGCTTGTGGGCTGTCACTCAGACTGACCATCCCGCTGAAGGCAGAGAACAGGTTACCTGGGATGCCAGAAATGACCAGGCAAGATAAGGCTGTTTGGGCTGAGCTGGAAAGATTGCATGTAAAATCCTCCTTAAAGAACTAGCTTTACCTTCAGAAACGCTTGTTTAGCATAAGAATGCAGGAAGACGGGAACCTCCGGCAGCATCTTGACAAAATGTTGGAATTAGCTGAGAAGCTGAGAAGTGCAGGAAGAGACTGCAGATGAGGATATGCGTGTGTTAATTTTAATCAGCCTGCCAGAATCATATGAAAATACAAATTGAGTCTAAGAATGATTTGTCACTCCAAAGCATTATCAATCGAGGAGGAATATGATATTCGGGAATTAAGAATCATAGAATCATAGAGTTGGAAGGGGCCATACAGACCGTCTAGTCCAACCCCCTGCCCAATGCAGGACCAGCCTAAAGAAGAGCAGAGATTAGCCAAATGGCTTTGAATATAAATAACAAAGGTGAGAAAATGTGTCACCTTTGTGGGAAGTGAGGCCACATTACAAGAAACTGATCTAATGTTAACCAGAGAGAAGCCTTTACCAAAGGAGGAGAGGAGAACAGCAGCAAAAAGGCTCTGATTAAAGTTAAGCAGCAGCCAATAAATAAATGTTTTATATTATCACCAGGAGCCACAGAAAGTGATATATGGTTTATTGATTCTGGGACCACGCCCCACATGTGCACTGAGAAAGGTTTTTTTGAAACATTAGATGAGCAAAAGCAAGAGAAAAGTGTTGCGAATGGACGCTCTGTAATGGCTGAAGGCGTTGGCTCTGGGACAGTAAAATGCAGGCTCCCAGATGGAGAAACCCAAGAGGTCCTCATTACA